>NC_056746.1:1120737000-1120862000 GCF_019279795.1 Protopterus annectens
GTAGCACAGGTAGTGCAGGTGGAGAATGTGTAGATACACACACACACACACTAGTGTATAGGGAGAATATGTAGATACACACACTAACACAAGTGGTGTACGGGGAGAATGTGTAGATACATATACTAACACAGGTAGTGTATAGGGAGAATGTGTAGATACACATACTATCACAGGTAATGTATAGGGAGAATGCTAACACAAGTGGTGTATGGGGAGAATGTGTAGATACACGTACTATCACAGGTAGTGTATGGGGAGAATGTGTAGATATCCAGAATAGCACAGGTAGTGCAGGTGGAGAATGTGTAGATACACATACTATCACAGGTAGTGTATGGGGAGAATGTGTAGATATCCAGAGTAGCACAGGTAGTGCAGGTGGAGAATGTGTAGATACACACACGCTCTCTAGTGTATAGGGAGAATGTGTAGATACACACACTAACACAAGTGGTGCATGGGGAGAATGTGTAGATACATATACTAACACAGGTAGTATATAGGGAGAATGTGTAGATACACATACTATCACAGGTAGTGTATGGGGAGAATGTGTAGCTATCCAGAGTAGCACAGGTAGTGCAGGTGGAGAATGTGTAGATACACACACACACACACACACACACACACACACACACACACACACACACACACACACACACATACACACACACACACACACACACTAGTGTACAGGGAGAATGTGTAGATGCACACACTAACACAAGTGGTGTATGGGGAGAATGTGTAGATACATATACTAACACAGGTAGTATATAGGGAGAATGTGTAGATACACATACTAACACAAGTGGTGTATGGCGAGAATGTGTAGATACCCACAGTAGCACAGGTAGTGCAGGTAGAGAATGTGGAGATACACACACACACACACACACACACACACACACACACACACACACACACACACACACACACACACGCACTACTGTATAGGGAGAATGTGTAGATACACTAACACAGGTGGTGTATAGGGAGAATGTGTAGATACACATACTAACACAAGTAGTGTATGGGGAGAATGTATAGATACACATACTAGCACAGGTGGTGTATGGGGAGAATATGTAGATACCCACAGTATCACAGGTTGTATATGGGGAAAACAGACATGTGGATGTGTAACTGCCACCATAAGGAGGAATAGTCATGTGCTGTGTAAGGCTTCACATGTTCTTTTGTGGAGCATGGATCAAAAGTAGCTGCAAAATGCTTCAAGAATGGCAGTGGACATCAAAAAGGGGGCACCAGTAAAAACTGTATGTTTTGTGCTCTAGCTGAAAACACAGCTATGTAATGGCTCTGCGTCGTAGCATTAGAATTATGCCATTGAACCACAAAATGGTGTGGTGGGAGGCTGACCCATGTATAATGAGGTAGTGTGTGAAGTAAAAGTCACCAGGACACATGAGTGTAAAACAGGACAGGACATAGGAATGTAAATGTGTTATATAACCCAGCAACCAACATGGGGGATGCTATGAGCAACTTGTGAAGGAAAAATATAATGTCAGAAACTGTGTGTAACCTGCACATATTCAAGTATGCATGATGTAGAGAAGCCCAGAACTGAGTAATATGGACGCAATAGATTAAACATAATTGTACCCCTTATGTAGCAATTTAAATAGTATGCTTATGCATAGAAAGCCTCACCCACAGTGCAAGAATCATAGTAAACAGCAGTGTAAAGTAAAACAAGTTATAAATCCACATACAGAATACATGTATTTACACTTTGACAAGCTCCTCAGGCCTTGTCTGTTTCTGAGCCATGCATCAGGCTACCACCACAGGCAGAATATGAAAGTTGCTCACCTTCCTCTTCATCTTCTTTGCTGTCCTGCTGTCTAGCGGCACATATCTGCAGTATCCCTGCTGTCACAGCCATTAGACATTCCCATTGTTTGTTCATCCTGTGGCTGTGGTGAAGGTAGATCAGTATCAGGAACAACAGGTGCTTGAAGTGGTCCGTGATCTTTATAGTCCAACTCACAGGAGTTGGCTGTGGTGGTGGCAGCAGAAAACATCAAGAACCTATTTTGCCTTTGTGACCAAAGGAGGCAACATTGCCACCAAAACATGAAATAGCTTCTTCCACAGGTTTGAGTGTAGTGGAAATAAGGGATGTGAAAGTGTGCAGACTGCCTAGGTAATACAGCTCATACTTCATAAAGGGGTCATGTGACCATGCCTGCTTAGGGGAAATCCAAAAATTATCTGGTATAGTGCTTACTGGTGAGAAGTTATATTTGACATACCAGCAGAAATATCACAGACCAGATTCCCCAGAATTCTTGATGGGAATCTATCTGACCACCTAGGTGATAGATGATCCCCTTCATATTACTCAGTTGATTGTGGACCTACCCACTGTAGTCTTCAGTTCACTGGGGCATCTCTTTAGCCACACCAGATCCTCCTAAAAGTGGCACAATAACTCTTACATGGCTTATTCTAGCTCTTTCCGTGTAGCTTTGACCTTATACTGTTCTTCTTCATGCCAGTCGGTGTTATTTTCATAGCGCTAAGTTCATAGGTACTTAGTAACCTTATGACCAAGGAGACCATGAAGAAGCTTAGCCATATCACCCAGTGCTAATGGAGTCCAACAGTGTCTTCATTAAATAGGTTTTCTCCACATATCTCTAATGAAAATTTGCAACCACCAGTGCAGTCATTCAGACTGTTACAGAAGTACTCTGCTTCATAGGTAAGGGCAGCCTGTTCCAGAAATGTGAGATTCATTGGGTTATGTGTCTGTCATGGCATTTGATGTTCTTTATGCAGTCTCTTGAATGGGTGCTTGCTTTACCTCTGGATTTATGTATTTGATGGCATTCAAAGAGTGGAAGTTTGCTTATACAGAAGGTTAAGCAGAGCTCACCCTTCACCTCTGTATGGCACTGAGTAGAGGGGCAGGGCTTATCAGAACAGCTAAGGGTACTGAGACCTGAGATTTTTTTGGTGAGGAAGCATTGTGGTCTGTCAAGTTGGTTTAGGTGGTTAGTGAGGTACATGACTAAGGGTGCATTATGTTCAGTGATGGGCCTAATAAGAGATGAACAAATGCAGACTATAACTTCTTTGGATGTTGAAGAGATGACACAATGGATAAACTGTGCAAAGCAGAATGATTTTATAAATTTGCAGAGATGTGGTGGTCAGAGGAGAGTATTTCATTAACATATGTGTCCAAGTCCCTGATGACTGTGCCAAAACTGAAATGCTAGCTATATGCAATCAAGTAATGCTAGATCTACCAAAAGAAACTACACTGCAATTTTTTGCGTTGAGGGCCATCTGAAAGACTTAAGTATGGAGACACAACCCTAAACTAGAACTCATCTACATTTCATGCAGTAAATACTGATATGTGACAGCAGTAAAGAGCATACCCAACCTGAAACATAACACCCAGTAACACTAGCAAAACAGACATGTATGCCTTGCAATGGCCAGTGTAAGATGATGGTTGACAGTACACAAGGCATGCTATGACAAACAGCCCACACACAGAAAGAGGAGTAAGACAAAGCAGTCATGTATCAGCACCTTGTAACATGACTGTGGTCTGGTAAGAATTTTTAGATGCCACCTTTGGAGACTATAGGGCAACCATTGTCTTTGTATAGTGGCTGGTTCTTCATATGTAACCACTGGACAAACCACATGTTAGTGGAAAACACTATAGGGAACACAGCATGTGACAATGAATTATGTTTGCCTCAAACATTTGTTAAGTTCCACATGCAAACCAGGTTTGTATATGTGTTGCAGTGGTATATGGTCATACATGTGCACATGGCACACAGCTGACACAGTGCACAGACCAGACTGCACATTGTCCTTGATGGGCATGGTACACTATACCAGTGTATTGTACTGCATAGTATATAATGTAGGCAACACAGAAATTTGACACTGGTGTAGGAGTGATGTGCACTTCAGGGGTCAGTTCTGGTCTTAAGACATGTCCATGTCATCGTTATCCTCATCGTCTTCAACCCAGTTTTTCTATTTTCTCATGGGGTTGGCATGTCACATTAACTGCCACCACCTCTCTTGATATACACTTATTCCCTGACTGTCTTTATCAGCCATGCCCAACTATTGCAGATCTTGTTTCATGTAATCAACCCATCTCTTAGCTAGTCATTCTCATGTGTTCTTAACTTCTTTCTGTCTCTTCCAGATGTACTTTACAATGGCATATTCTGCTATCCTGCACATGTGAGCAAACCACCATGATCTGTTCTATGTCACCTTCTCTACAACTGGGACTGTGTTGGCTTCTACCCTGATATCTTCATTTCTTTATCTGTTACATAGTGTGCATCCTACTATCCATCTCAGGAACTTCATCTTTATCACCACCAAACTTTTTCAATTGCACTGTCCACTCTGCCCAGGTTTCTGTGCCACACAGAAACACTGGTCACACCTGTGTTTTGTAACATTTTCAGCTTCTTTGGAATTCTTCTGTCACACATTACCTCTAATATTTTGTATCATTTGATCGCAGGGCCTCTGATTGTAGCTTTGACCTTCTCATTTTTCAGCTTGTTTTGATTTCCCATATTTGCTGCTGTGACTAGTATCTTTGTCGGTACTTATTCAACTCAGTTACTTTCAGCTTTGCTATTCCCTGTTTTTTCAGAAGTTCTGCTTGTAGTGGCATATTGTCTGCATACACCTTCTTTGTTGATTTGTTCCTTCTGACATTTGCTGATGTAGTCCATCTAAGTATAAACAGTATAAAAGGAGTGGGCTCAGATATGATCCCTAATGCACACCTACTCCTTCTTTAGTGATTCTGCGAATCTGAACACGGCTCACTTTTGTGTCATTGGGTTTTTGTGCGTAAACTGCACTGATTCTACAAATGTTTCCATGACTTCAGATCATGTCATGATTGCCTAAATCAGCTTTCTTGGGACATTGTCACATATTTTCTCCAAGTATAGGATTGCCGAGTTGGACTCTTTCCTTTTCTCCAACATCTTCTACAATAACTGTCTCCCGGCAAGCATTAGGTCAGTTGTATTGTACCCACCTCTGAATCTGAATTGCTTATATCCCATCGTACTTTCTATTACTCTGCATATTTATCAGTCATTTTGTCCAGCACTTTCATTCAGTGTGACAGGTGTGTGATACCTCTGTACTGTCTACAATTGTGAAGATCCCCTTTGTTCTTGTACTCTGCAATTAAAATGCTTATTCTCCAGTCTACTATAATATGGTTCTCCCTCTAGATTGTGATAAATAGCCCCAGGAAACATTTTTCCTGTAAAGGAACCAATGTCTTGAAAATCTGCTGTGACTTCATCTGAGCTTGTCACTTTATCTGACTTCATTTTCTTGTACGATAGGTTCTCCTTCTTTCATTGTAGAGTGTGACTGTTAGTTTTTTTTTTCATTCAGAATCTTTTTGATGTGCTCCTTCCATCTGTCCTTGATATGCGGTGGACCTGTGCTAAGACATGTAGACATACAGACATGAAACATAACTGACCTATATGTACATATATACATATATGTACATGTATATATAAAAGGGATAACTCCGAGATCACACTACAGTGCAGTAAAGGGGGGTGTGGAGGGGTGCAGGGGGGCTTGCCCCCCTGCTTGCAGCAGTTAGGAATGTTTTAGGTTTTGTATTTTTTTATTTTTTTACGTTTGAATTCTTCCAACTTCGAGCATCTGAGTTCGATGTTCTCAGGTTCGAAGTTTCAAGGATTCGAGAACATAATAGGAACCTATATATATATATATATATATATATATACATTTACATATGTGTATATACACATATCTATATATATATATATATATATATATATATATATATATATATATATATATATATATATTTATGTTTGCATGTATGTGTGTCTCTGTATATAACATTTCCGAGCTACTCTGTTATTGCTTATGTTTCTGTATTTTTTTGTTTGTGAAATCTTTTGTATTTCACCCAGGCTGAACTTGAAATTAGTCACTATTGATCAATGCATGATTCCAGTAAACAAATATATATAGATAGATAATGAGTATAAGTCTATTGTAGACAACAAGTTCCAGCACAACATTTGGGGAGGCCTTGGGAGTGAACATTTGGCATGTGGGTCACAGGCACTTTATATATGCACCTGTTGCTCGGCTGCTTGGTGTTGTAGGTATAATGATTATATCATTTTCCTTCAGTTACTTGAGATGCTTTGTTTATGTTTTATTATCTCATGCTAAGATATTCAATTTGTTGCTTTATGTTTATGGGTATATTATTCTTTGTCTGAGACTGTTATGTGAACTATTTTGTTTATTATTATTTCTGCCTTATTGCTTTTTCACTGAGTTTCACTTATCTTGGGGAGAAATAGTTAGGAGAGTGTGAGGATGAAACCCTCCATGGGGAAGAAGCCCCAACCCACTGTAAAAACATTTGAGTTTGTGTGTTTTTGTACAAATTTGCACTCTCTTTTGAATACCACTGGTAGTTTTTATTAGCAAGACATAATCCTGATTTGGGTACATAATAATATTTGGTTAGATTTACCACTCATAGTGACAGACTAGGTTTACTGTGAATTAAAAACTACCCACCTATATAACAAACAAAAGTAACGTAGCTGTTCATATCAGTAGCACACCTGTAAAATTGGGCTGACTTCTCTGACAGCCTTTCCTGTGTGTTACTAAAGACATAATGCCAAAAATCATGTGTTGTTTAGAATTATAAAAGAGCCACTAACAGTCTGATGTTTTAGATTTGAAACCATTTTCCTAGAACTAGTAACTTGAACAAACTATTGTTAATCTATTTTCAAGATGGGACCAGAGGCCCTAACTCTTAAGGTCTTAATGGGTACATCTAACATTGCAACAGCTGGATGAAGACAGTGGTCTAGGAGATATTTGGGTGTCTTTTTGAGGGCCTAGACTTCTCTTCCTTTTCATTTGTGAATCTTCTATGAAATTTACTACTGTTAAACTATTTTTTCCTTCAGAACCCATGTAGGACATGTCACTTCTGCCATGGAATAAGTCCTGTTTAGTGTTCATTGTATCAGCCAAATGACTGTGCATCTCTAGGCATTTTTGAAGTAAAGCTGTGAAGCCTGGTCCTTTAGAAAAACAGAGAATTCTTTACTCCAAGCTCAGGTTCTCTGTGGAAAATCAAGCAAAACTGGGTGATTGATGACTGTGCATCTCTAGGCATTTTTGAAGTAAAGCTGTGAAGCCTGGTCCTTTAGAAAAACTGAGAATTCTTTACTCCAAGCTCAGGTTCTCTGTGGAAAATCAAGCAAAACTGGGTGATTGAGTTTTTGATTTAACAATGTATAGACACTGGAGTTTCAAAGGTAATACTCTTACTTTTTAGAGATGTTTGTCAGTGTTATGCACCTTACTGTGAAGTTATGCTTGACACTAGGAGACCAAACCCAGCAATTGCCAGGTGATCCCTACTGTGTGTCTGTATTTATCTCTGGTTATACTCAGGACTTCTAACTCTCTGGTTACACTCAGGTCTTTTATCTTCCCAGTTATGTCTAGTCCTTCTACATTGTCTGTACTCTTAGTTCTCTGTGATACTATCATACTCTCTGTCCCCCACTCACCTGTAATCCTAATGAGGTCTTTACCTAACTAATCAACTTGGCCCCTCCTTGCTGTCTGTACTCAGACTTCTTTCTCTCTAATTAACATTAATGTGCATCCCCACTCATCTCTGATGCTCCCCTACTTGCTGACCCCTCACCTTTGAGCCCACCCTAATGTCTGTCTGTTCCCTACTTACCACAGATTCAGCCCTGCCTTCACTCACCTTGCTTTGTGTAGCCTTCATTACTAACTTAACATTTCCCCTTTATCATCTTCCCCATGTTGCTGTGATCCCACTTTGATGCCTTCAAGCTTAGCTCTGATCTTCAGCTGTCTGTTGTTTCCCTTTATGCTCACCTCTAATCTCATTTTACTGTGTCTCCTTGATAAGTGTGAGCCCTCTCTGCTGTCTGCTGTAAACACATTGTACACATCTCTGGTCCAGCAATGTACATTGTCCATTACCCCTGATTCCATTCTGCTCTTTTGGCACTATTTGTGTTATATCATCAAGCCCTCTACCTCACACTTCTGTGATCTCATGCATTTGTCTGACCAGCCTCACCAGTGCTCTTTGACCCACCCTGTTCCCCACTCTCCTCTGACCCCAGTGTGCTGTGTATTCTCAAATTTACCTTTCATTACCACTCTGATTTTCTGTTCATATAATCAGCTCTTGATCCCAGCCTGCCCTATTTAACCTCACTCTAATCCCATCTGGCCCTTTGTCATACATGTTTAAAATAGTACCATATGACATTTTACTAAACATCTTACACTGGTAAAGTTCAGAATGTGTCAGGGGGAAAAAAGGGGATTTTTCATAGTACTGATGTGTTTTCCCTGAAATTCATTGTGGTTGCTTTTTAAATTCTGTCTATTAATTAGATTATTAGGCGACATAAAGTAAGTAAATTGGTTGTGCAGACAGGCACATACACACACACACACACACACACACACACACACACACACACACACGCCACACACTGAAACATTATTTCTTTTTAATGTTTATATGTGGGCATTTCTGACAGCTCTATAAACACTTAAGCTGCAAAGCTTTCTCATTTGAAACAGGCTGTTAGTACATAAGTGACTCCAGAAGCTCAGAGTGTGAATGATACACTGCCCCACCCTCATTCCCATCAGTTTAATTTGGCTAGTCTGAACTCTTGAGTTTAGCCTCTTACTGTCGTCAAGTATGTCTGGAAAATGTTATCTTTCTTAACAGTTTATGCAATTAGAAAAAATTGAGTACAGATCCTAGACATGGTGTTTCTTCTATTTTTGGTAGTTTTTCGTGGGAAATTTCTGTAGGAGCTCTAAATATTCTGACTGTGGAGACAGTGCCACTTACAGAAGACCACTTTATTCATACAACATACAATGGAGGAGATTCAGAACAGAGTGTAGAAAGAAGATGGTGGCTTGTCTCACTTTGTTGTATTCAGGCAAATCAGTTGGGCTGGCTTCTCCAGCAGTCTTTTCTGTGTGTTACTTAGTCTTTTGTTAAACCTTTACACATCGCCTTGGACAAAGGGGATTTCATAGCTGCATTTGCTTTCCAAAGAGTGGGAAAGCATGGGGTTTGGAAAGTTGCCATTTAAAAAGTATTGTGTAACTACAGATTTCTCCCACGTTATTGTGTATCAGAAATGTTTAGGATGGGGGATTATTTACCAATTTTAATTATCGTGCCCTTCTCACCCACTGCAAAATAATTTTACTTTAGAAATGTGAGACAGTAATGGGTGCATACTGATGATGAAGTTTTCATGAGACGGGAATAAACTGTTGTATATTAAATGATTTAGGGTTTGATTTATAATTTTATTTTAATTATTTATTTTGCTACTACAGCTTGATCTGACTCAGCACGTCAGATGAATGCTGTGGACCATAGTCCTGCTGCACACAGATATGCAGAAAGCAGTAGTAGCAGATGATTATGCCATAGAGTGTTGCATAGGGCTGTGCTCACGCATATTAAGTTGTACTTTGTGCATATGGACTCAGGGTTATTTATACAGTCAACATGTCATTTAGCCAGGAAGCAACTGAAAGACAGTTGCTCATACTGTCCTCCTCCTGTGTGCTTTGTGCCACTGGATGATCCCTTAATACCATCAGCACAAGAATCCTTACCTAACTGCCATCCATCCATTCATCCAAATCTGTGTCTTTAAAAACAGATTATATTCTGGGAGGTCTAATGAACATGTTCCCTCTTCTGTATTTATTATCTCATCTCATTCACCCTGTTCCTACCCACCAGATGCCTATTAATGCTTACAGTCCATTTAAAAGACTCGATCTCTGGTAGGCAATGTGACTCTGTCCTTCCTTCCTCCCTCCCTCCCTTCTTCCTCCCAGTTTTCACTGCAGTGACCAGTGCCTTCTCATCCAAACTGATTCAAATTGTTACTCCGTCACCAGCAACTGTCCTCCTCACACCACCATATTCAGTCATTGTATAAATTCTCACTAAGTGTGTGGATGACCTGAGCATATTCTAATTAAACATTCATTGGATGCCTGCTTCTAAAGTCGGGAGGCAATACAGTAGTGCCAGTCATCAGCTGTCAGTTCTGGCAGGATGAGTGTGATAAGTATAAACATGAAGGCATATTACACCAGTATAGATAACATCTGCATTTTAAAGGCAGTAGAATCGGGTCTACTTTAATTAAACAAAAGCGGAATCTGTCGAATACGAATCTGTCAACACATAAACAGTGAAACACAGAAACGTCGAGCACACTAAATAGCAAAATCAGAAATGTTGAATTGTCATAGTTGGCCCATCTCCGGTATAGCTCGGTAAGGTAAGTGTGCAATAGTTACAGACCTTAGGGTTAAGGTGCAGGTTAAGGTAAGTGCATAGATAGGTAATGTATATAAGGTTTAGTGTAGGGTTTTGTTAAGTGTATGTGTGTGGAATATTTACTTTGTGTGGGTATAGTTCTGTAGGGTAAGTGTATGGTAGTTACGGACCTTAGGGTTAGGGCGGGGTTAAGGGTAGTGCATAGATAGTTGTGTATGTGGGGTTTAGTGGAGGGTAACAAGTGGGGTTTTGGTGCTTTAGTTTAGGGTTAGTAGTAGGGTTTTGGTTAGTGTATGTATGTGTTTTTTGTTGTTGTGTTTGCGTAGGTAGTATGTTACGGGAGGTGGGGTTGGCCGACTATTGTGGTTTCGATGTTTAAATTTCATGGTTTTGCGTGTTTGATGTTATCGTGTTTCGATGTTTATGTGTCGACAGATTCGTATTCAACGGATTCCGCTTTCGTTTAATTAAAGTAGACCCGTACAAATTTAAAGAGGTGTGGTCGAATTGTACATCAGGGATGAGATTTGTGTTTTAACAATTGTGAAACTGAGGAAAGGTCGACATTGGATGTGTTTAATATTGTCTGCAGTTCTTCACATTTTACAGGCAAATAGACTGTAACAGGTTTTCTTGCTGTCTCACAGTCATTGTTATCTGTTGGCTTAGGGAATGTCCTGAGTGAAATCGCTGTTGCACTATTCCTAACACGGGTTATCACTTCTGGCATCCAGACGGGGTACCAAAGCTTTGCTTTTCCAGTGTCATACATCCGACTTATGACCTTAACTTGCAAGTGTAGGGGTATATAGGCAGATATATGAGTGTAATTCCTCAGACTTCTTTGAGGCAGTCACCAAAGCTGTAGATGAGGGTAAGGTGGTTCACACAGCCTATCTTGACCTCGCCAAGGCTTTCAACACCATCCCCCATTCTAGAATTATAGGTAAACTCACTAAATAGGTATAAATCACTACATCACAAGATGGGTTGCCAACTGGCTGACTGACAGAACCCACACTGTAAAAGTTGCAGACTCCAAATCTGACTTCAAACCAGTGACAAGTGGAGTACCACAGGGTTCAGTCCGGGGACCTCTCCTGTTTGGTATCTGCTTCTCTGAAGTACAGGCTAACACAGAAGGCCTCTGGCTAATGAAGTTCGCAGATGACTGCAACCTAGGAGCCATAGTTGAGTCCCCAAATGATGTGGACATCCTACAGAAGGGCATCACTGAGACAGATGCCTGGTATCAGAGGCATGGCCTCAAGCTCAATGCCTTTGGTAAAAACTCTGTACCCATGAACTACCACATAAACGGCAATCTACTTAACGCCGAATATGTGATAAGAGACCTTGGGACCCAGGTGGACAGTAGTCTCTCCTTTGATAATCACATTGCCGCAGTAGTCAGGAAATCCTTCTATGTGGCACACCTCATCACAAAAGGGTTCTCATATAGGAAAAAAGAGGTCATTGTTCCCCTCTACATGGCACTCATTAGATCCATTATAGAGTACAACGTCCCTTTTGGAATGTACCTCACAAGACATCTACAGCAGCTGGAAAGGCCACAGAAGTACTTCACAAAGAGGATTACTGGCCTCAAACAGATGCCCTGCACTGACCATCTCAGAAAACTCCAGCTTTGCTCTGTAGCATATCGCCTACTCAGAGGAGATCTCTGCCTGACATATAAAGCTATGTTAAACCCAGACCTGTTGGACATGCTACACCTAAAGAAATCCCAATCCATCCGAGCTCCACGCTCTAGGGATCTAAACCTTGTCACCACAATAAACAGGACATGCTGGAGGGATAGATTCCTGTCCCAGAGACTTCCTATACTCTAGAACAAGCTACCCATCTATGTCAAGCAAAGTTCTTCATTAGCACTCTTCAAGAAAAATCTTGATGAGTGGATGGGAAATAGGAAATATACCCTGGGATCTCTTCTATGGCTCTGCTCAACAGGGGCACAGGAAATTAACTTTCTTGGGTGGCATAAGCCAGGGAACCTTGTTGGCTAGGTTTACTTAGGCCCTTGGGCCTACCTATGAACCTATGACTGTCTCACCACCAGCCCATATGCAGGTCACATATCTATTGGATTGATTGTCATGTGGTTATTGGTGCCATTGTTTTGAATACTCAGATAAGTGCCCCATTGAGGAACCTTCCTTCATATTTCTTGACTGTTTTTTTCTTACTGGTATTAGATGCCATCTAGGAGGTGTAAGTGTGAGTGGGGCAGGCAAATCCCATACAATGACTTGCACACCCAGTGTCACTTTTGTTTACCAGAGGATCACGACTACAAAGCTTGTTCCATTTACTAATCCTTTGTTCCTAAGATCTTGTGGCCTCTTCTGTTAACACTTCCCTGGATGTCCAACATCTCAAATACTTGGTCCACTCCAAGGTGACAGATTCTGCTTCCCTGGAAGTACCTCTACCACATAAGAAAAAGATTAAATGGCCTAGGCCAGAGACACAGTTGGCTCTTTCTGGCTCTGAAGTATTCTCTGAGGTTTCAGAATCCACGGTACATCTGATTGATCCTTAGATGCCCTCTACCAAGGTTCGGCTAGAGGCCAGTATGGCATCAGATGCCTTGACAACTGAAGATTCTGCAGACAGAGGTGAAATGAGAATCATCATACTGGTGGGACCAGAGGGTCTTCCACAAATCCTGTTTAGGGAAAGATCACAGACAAACTAATCAAGGTATGTTAGGGAAATGAGCCACCACATTTAGTACAGGTGGACATCACATCAAAAAGAAACAAAAGAAAACTAAACTTGTTGCGTCCCCTCCTCCTTTCTCTTCTAGGGAGAAGAAATAGAGGGATTTCTGTCAAGGTTTGTTTAAGGTCTTTTGGCTCTGAAACACCCTTCTTTCTCATCTCAACCCTCTCCCCTCACTCCTCAAAAGATGGCTGTGGATTCATCTTCCTCTAAAGATGAGGTGGCTTCTGATTTTTACCATTCTCTGGCGCACTTCTCTCCTGGCCAAGTTCCTTCAGATGATGAGGACTCCATTGCACCTTATTCTCTAGCAGAAGAAACTTCTTTTGGAAAGACAATCATAAATATGATAAAGCATTTTGAGTGGAAATCTAGGATGATTTCAGAGGTGCAGAAAATATACTACAACCTTTTGGAAATGGGCACCCCAGCCCCTTCCCCTGTACCTCCTATTCTTGAGGCTTTTTTAGCTTTCTCTCTCTCTCTCTCTTTTTTTTAATTTCTCCAAGTCTTTTGGGTTTCTAATACCATGACAGGAATGGATCCCATTCCTAAGTCAAAGTACGATAAAAGTTCATGAAATTAGTATTGTTTCAATCTTTGATGTCAGCCAGAAATGCTTTTTGCA
The DNA here is from genome assembly GCF_019279795.1 of Protopterus annectens. Taxonomy (NCBI): domain Eukaryota; kingdom Metazoa; phylum Chordata; order Ceratodontiformes; family Protopteridae; genus Protopterus; species Protopterus annectens. The sequence continues at coordinate 1,120,750,839 of NC_056746.1, forward strand.
GCACCTGTAATGTGCCCAGTAATGACTCCTTCTGCAATTCATATGGAGTTACATGTTCTGGTAGCATATCTAAATACGATTGTAGATTCTTTTTTATAACACTCATTGTTCCTATTACTATTGGAACTGTCCGGATGTCTTTCTTCCAAATTGCTCTTGTTTCTGCCTGCAAATCCTGATATTTTTATAACTTTATGTCTCTCTGTATGGAAGACAATGTAGTCACTGGGTGTAGTGATTTCAATGATCAATGCTACTTTTGTCTTCTTTTCATGGACCACTATATTTGGTTTTCTCGCATCTTTCTTTTGAAATGTTGGTAAAGGGTGATCCCATTTGAAGTAGACTTCATCATTTTCTAGGATGCTTTGTGGCTCACGTTTCCAGTGTTTTTCAGCCATTTCGATACCATAATGTTTGCACAGTCCCAGTGCAACAGTCTCAGCACATTATTATGCCTTTCAGTATGCAGTCCTTCTTCCATTAATATATCACAACCAGCAACAAGGTGTGTGACTGTTTCCAATTCTGTTTTACAAAACTTACATTTGCCTGTTTCTCCCACATGTTCAATGGACTTTGTAAACCAATGTGTACGTATCCTGGGCCACCAATATTAACCTTTCATATTTTGATTTAAATTTGCCTCTCCTTAACCATTCCTGCATTTGATCCTGATCAACATAAGGTTGTTCCAGGAGTTTTCTATACTTCCAACTATATTTATGCATTTTCCACATTTCTTGCCTTCTCATCTGATCCTTCACCTTATATTCTTGCTTTTGTTTTTGGCACATTCAGTTACTGCCTGATTTTTATCAACATCTGGTTTAATTTCCATTCCTGTTTGACTCTGATGTGCTTCTGCTAGACTAAGAAGAGAAATCATCTTAGATTAACTATCCTCATGTTTCAAAACTTTCACTATGTTTATGTCTTGTGAGGTCAGCAGATATATGTATGCAGTCCCACAATTGCAGATATGTACATGTAATCAGTTTCAAGGAGACCCATACCTGCTTCAGAACAGGGAATATATAATCTTGGTATGCACTGATTTTTTGTAAATCATTTGATGATCATGAAGCATCTTTCTTGTTTTCCTGTATATATTCTGTCCAACACCTTTTGGGGCCAGTCAGTCACTCCAGAACTATAAGTTAGGACAGGAAGAGCAAATTGATTTATAGCTTGAATTTTGTTTCTAGATGTCAAAGCTGTTTTCAGGATTAATTTAAGTCTTCTAAAATATTCCTTACTAAGTTTTATTTGCATTTGTTCATGTTTTATTGTTGATCCTTCATCAATTCCCAAATATTTACACTCCCTCTTGCTCAAGTTCTTTTATATCACATTCTTGTCACAAACTGATGTTCTCTTGGTGCTGCAGCTTTCCTGCTTTTGCACATTTAGCAAGACCAAATGGCATTCTTATATCATCTGAAAAAGTTTTGACTACTTGCAGTTGTGCTTTCAGTTCCTCATCTGACGAGCTATACAGTTTTAAATCATTGACAAAGAGAAGATGAGAAGTCTTTACATTTTGTTGCTTTCTGGGAGCCATATTATAGCCATGACCTAATTTGTTAAGCAGACAGTTTAATGGGTTAAAGGCAAGGTAAAAGGGCAATTTTGACAGAACGTCACCCTGAAATATCCCCCTTTGGATATTTATCCCTGGAATAATAATTTGCCCTTTATCATGGCTTAACTGCAAAGTAGTTTGCCACTGTTTCATGGTCACTGTGATGTAATTTATCAGTGTAGGATGTATCTTATGCATTTTAAAGCACTCTTTTATTGATGAATGGGATACTGTCAAATGCTTTTTTGTAGTCAGTTCATGCCATACTTAGAGTCATCCTATTTTTACAGTTCTCCACTATGACTTTATTTAACAATGAACAATCCTTTGTTCCATATGACTTTCTTTTATTGCCCTTTCGTTCTATTGCCATTCTTCTAAATTACTATAAACTCTGCATCAATTCTAGTGTATAGTTTATACATTGCTGGAAGGCAAGTTATTGGTCTGTAATTTTTAGGGTAGCTTGCAGGCTCACTTTAAAGTAGCAGCATTGTTTTTCCTGTTGTTAACCAGGTTGGTGTCTGCTTGGGGTGCACATATAAATAGTTCTTACTCATGGCTAAATCTTTGTGCAAAGATGTTAATACTTTTAACCAGAAGTTACATACTGCATCCTTGCCTGGGGTTTTCTAATTAGAAGCTTTTCTCAACTTAATTTAATCTCTCTGCCTGTTACTTCATCCTATTTCATATTCTGTATCTTTAAACCTCTTATTCTTTCTTTTACTTCTTCTATCTATTTATCATCTTTGTTATGTTCCACAGGACCTTCATAAATACTTCTTCAGAATATATCTATTTCTTCTTTTAACCCTGTCTTTGATCTGACAACATCCACTCACCACTGCACTTGCCTTGCTGTAAGTAAGTTTGTAGGGCATAGTAACTCTTTTATATTCAGATAGGAATATAGTGAAGATTAGTTTAGATGTTTTCTGTCTTTATTTGAGACCGTCCTGCAATGTTGTTTTTAAATATTTCCTGTGATTTCAAACTCTGATGTAACTTATTACTTATTTAGTATTGATTGTTCTATTATTATGTATTATTAAATATATTTAAACCTTTCAATTGTGGCTGGTCTGTTTAGAGACATATTTAAGCTCTTAGCATACTTGCATATCTATATGGTGACACTGTACAGGCCACTCCTAAAAAGTCTTGCTCTTGGTCAGACTACCATTTAGATTAATAGTAACATTACACAGTAGGATTGGACTCCCTTTGTTAAGGGCCTTAAAGTAGCTGATAGAGTTAGCTGGTGGCAGTGAAAACTACCTTATAGTCTGGGCAGAATGGAGCATAGCTAGTAAGCCTGTGCCAGCCTTTCCCAGGTTGTGTGTGTGTGTGTGTGTGTGTGTGTGTGTGTGTGTGTGTGTGTGTGTGTGTGTGTGTGTGTGTGTGTGTGTGTGTGTGTGAGCTACTTGGGCAGGGGCACGAAGCACTGGTTGGACAGAGAGGGTGCTGGAGGTCTTGGCTTGGCCACTTAGCTGAGATCTCAACCCTATAGCTGTGCCAGTGGGGAGTCTTATTGGGGAACTGGAGAAAGAGGGAGAAACCAACCCCAGACTGACTGTGATCTCTGTGTGCTCTTAAGGGAAATTGCAATTTACTGTGTGTGTACTTGTCATCCTCCCAGTGTGCACGTTCCCTACTGCTGGCCGTAGTGAAGATTGAGGCTCCTTGATTACTGGGGCAGTGCAGCGGCATCACATATTAATTGGTAATATTATTGGTAATTGATATTATTGGTAATTGGTAATTGGTAACAATGCTCTTGGGGAATGAGTTTGTTTTATTTATATTTGTTTATTGGCACAGTGCACTGATCAGTATTGACCAATTTCAGGCTCATCTGTGGTGAAACACAAAACATTTCACAAACAACAAAAATGCAGAAATGGAGTAGTTCAGACTAATTACATAGTAAAAAATCTGTATATACACTGCAGTGAACAAGCACAGTGCAATGTACAAGCAAGTGAAGTGCATTGCAGAATATATATATATATATATATATATATATATATATATATATATATATATATATATATATATATTACTGGATCAATCATCAATAAATCTTGTGCATACATAACATTCCTACAAATGATGCTTTCCTTTTAAAATATCTACAGTAATTGCACTTCCATGTCCAGCATTATTTTTAGGAATGTTATGTATGCTCCTGCAAATGTCAGAACTAGGAAAATATACTTTGAAAATGATTTGCCGATAAGAATAACAAGGTAGCTATTTGAAACTTCGGGATGATTTGGGGTAAATTGAGTGGATATGTAAAAGAAATGCTTGAAAATGTATAAAATAGGAAGAATGGTGTTGGATAAAAAGAACTTTTACTTAAATGCACGCATAAAATGATTTAGTATTTTCCTGAGTCTTGCAAAAATTAATGGCATATATGTGACAGCATGTTCTGATCATCTTTCAGCAAGGGCTTTTTTGAGTAGAACAGTGAAAAGTGATAGTTCTCTGACACTTTTCTGTGATTAACTTATTGCAAGTGGTCTGATAATGAAATAGTGTGGCATAAAACTGGACAGAGTATTTTGGTGAGCTTTAATGAAAGATTGATCTTTGTAAATGGAAGCAGGAATGATGTCTGTTTGATATTTAGCAGTTTGAAAGAATTAAAAGGTAATACTTTATCCCAAGCATGGGTCCCATCAAATTGTCTGTGGTTTTATCCCAGTTATTCTCAGTAAGGTTAATATATAATTTTTGACCATGGGATGGGTAAGGGTAATCTAACACCAAACGGGATAGATTAATTCAAGCATCAAAAGTGAAATTGGCTTGGTTTAAATGGCCTGCAGGGGCAGCTAGCCAAGAACTTGCCTATAAATCTTTCGTGGGATATGTAAATTAAATGAAAGAGTATTGAAGGCTGTAGAGTAGTGCTACAGAGATGTATAAAGAAAAGTAGGTAGAAGGGATCACTATTTGGGAGTAAAAAAACACTTCATATGAGTAAACTGATAAGGCTATTTCTTTGGAGGCAATGAATAATGTTTTGAAGATAGTGTCAAGATGACACTGGTCTTTGAAAAGATGCTGTGGAGTATGATGTTTCCATGTATGCATTGTTTAAGAAGTAATGTATGAGTAATTGCATGGCAGTAGAGCTAATACAAAATTTAAATAATTTAAGATTTATTTGGAAGAAAAGAGAAAGAAATATATTATTTAATTATGAGGCCTGTTGCTCAAAGTAATATGAACTATAAAGGATTTATGACTGTTATTTATTTAAGAGTGACACACTGCGGTGGTGGTGCTGCGGTAGCGTTGTCGCCTCACAGTAAGACGTTGTCCTGTTCGATTCTCAGCTAGATCGTCATCTGTGTGGAGACATGCGTGAATGGGCGTACCTTCATTGAGGGGCCGGCAACTTGGCACGTAAAACTCTACTGCCAATCATTAGCAGACTGGAGTTCCACTGTGGTGACCCCTAACCGGGAAAAGCCAAAAGACACAACAACAATTTATTTAAGAGTGACCAAGAAAATTATTTCAGTTATGTGTCAAATGTATTTGATTTGATGGGGCATGATCAGTTGTGGGGAATTCTAAATATATATACCTTTAGTAATAGCTTTATTAATTCTGAGATTAGGTTGTACTAATTCATTATTTCACTGGTTACTAGGTTATTGGGAAACCCATAAAATTGGTAGGAGGCATTAAAGGTGTCCATTGGGTGGGCTGTTTGCTTTTTTGATGAATGATGTAGTAAAATTATTGAAAGAAGGTAAGTTGGAAGCAAGGTGGTGAATTATGCAAGGAGTAAACAATTAATAATGTTTAAATATGCAGATAATTTTAGTAGTGACAATTAGTTTTGGATGAGAGAGCCAGTTGTTAATTTAAATGTGTTGAAAAAGTAGGTTTTGGAGTGAATAAAGAATAGAGTAGAGAGTTTGGAAGTTCTGTGAGAAGTGGTGGGATTTATTTTAATGAAAAGAATGTAATACTTTAGGAATAATGTCTGTACAGAAGAAGACTGTTTATGAACAGTGGATTAAAATATAAAATAATTATAGGATGTAGTGAGAATGTTCAAAGTTTTCCTAATGTATTTTTCAAAACAAAGTTTATTTGATTAGTTATGTTTTGTTAGGTAACTTAATTGCATGGAAGGAGTGTTTTCATTTCCTGAAGTCTTTGAAACTCAGGTGTCAGTTTTGTTTTTCTCATGTATTTGGGGTTCTGGATTTAATCCCGTTATGATGGGAATGCTGTATAATGGAAGGGTAAAGGAGGTTAAGGTTTTCTGAACCCTATCTTTTTATAGCATCTTTATATTTGTCTCATGTTTTGCAATTTATAATCTCTAAGAAGGATACAGTGTTATTAGGCAGGTTGTTATGAAGGAAGCACTGTAATTATTTAGAAAATTTTGTGAGACTAAAGATAAGATATTAGAATAAAATAAACTATATCTGATTGTGGAAGGAAAATAAAATTACAGAAATTAAATTTAGTGGAAACAGGGACCGACAGAAGAAAATGATATGATAAAAATGTATGTTGCTGTATTAATCCCTGGTTGGGATGCTGAGGCTGCTAAAGCAGTGAAAATGAAGAAGTTAATATTTAAGGAAGAGAAAAAGTGCCAGAGTATAGCTGGTTGATTATTTTGTAGACTGCTAGTTAGGGTGAAAATGAACTGTAAATAACAGTGATAATGTGAAGAGAGCAGAATTTCAAGGGAAAATAGGGGAAGTATTTAGTACCAAAGAAATAAAGACGCTTGACATGATAATGACATAATATGTTTTTTTTTGGGAATGTTAAAGTGAAAGAAGAACATTTAGCATTGTTAAGGCATGCATATGGGGGAGTGTGGAATGGAAGGTGTCAAGAGGTTTTATATGATAAACTTTTGGAGATAGATAAGGCAGTAGGATAGATTATATTTTGGTTATGGAGGAAGAGCTAGTACAAGTGAAGAAAGAATGTTTTAAAATATGTGTGATATTCACCAGTGACTTAAGCAGCACATGAATAGCTTTCCTACTCAGGCAACTGTAATTTCTCACAAAAAGCCAGTATTTCTATGAAAACATTAGTGTTATCAGTAATTAAAGGTTTCCAACAACCCTGAATATCTAAACAAAGGAAAAAGAGAAAAAAAGAGAAGAGCTTCTGTCTTTGGGAACTGTGAAATGTGGTGGGAGACGAAACACAGATGTCATCCTTACAAAATAAAATGTATGAAGTGTTTGTGAAAATTAGTGGAACTATCTGATCACACTAGAGCAAACAATAAATGATGGACTGAATTACAAGTGATCTTTAGCCACCACTCACATGATGAAATAGCACAAAAGGCAGAGATGGATCTAAAGGAGAAAATCATTGAAGTGAAAGTACAGCAGGAAGAGATAAGAGAAGGCTTGTAGACATGGAGGACAGATCTAGGAAAAACAAATTTTCACTAATATACCTGAAATACTGGAAAGGAATGACTATTTAATTTTAATGAGACACAAATAGGTCAGTGGACTGAATTGCCTAAAATCTTAATCTAAAGAACACTCAGAACGTATGTATGTTCTTGGGTAAGGAGCAAGAAAAAATCCCAGACCAGTACCAATGAAGCAGGAAAACTATTACCTCATGGAGAAAAATCTTAATCAGGCTGTGAAGGAAGGGAAATAATCTAAAAATATGTGAGACAACAGTATTTGTGGACAATGATTATTCCCTATATTCCTATATACCAGGATGAGGAGAAATACTTTTATTCATATTTTTGACTAATTAGAAACAATGCTTTATTTTTCAAGCTGTTCTTCCCAGCCAGTATTAAAATCTTTTTACCAGAAGGTCCTAAAACATATCTTGAAACTGATCATGCCTTACAGGAGTCAAGAAAATATGGGCAAGAATTATAGAAAAGAGGATTCCTGCAGTCAAGGTGTAAGAAGAAAAGAAGCGAACCCCATACAGAAAAAGAGCACCACAGAAATCCTTCCCATTCTTTAAAAATAAGAATGACAACAGCCAGAATCACAAGCTCCCCTGAGAAGAGTGAGACTACTGTCCTCGTGGACCACTTACCTGCAGTTATAAAAACACTGGTTAAGAATCAATACAAGTTACGTGACAATCATCTAAAGTAGAGAAATGTTAGACAGATTGTAGAGAAATTAAAGGTAAGTTAGTCTAATTCAAACAGGAACTGCAATATGAAGTGAGGGGAAAAACAGGCTTGTGGTACATTTAGAGAGAAAGTTGGGGAAGAGAATTTGATAGAAGTAAGGAAGTAGGTGAAGAAGGGAGAGTAAGGAGGTATAAGGAATGAAAAATGTACTTGTTCACATTTAGGGATATAGTTTATCCTGGTTTTAAGCAAGAACAGCACCAGATTTTAACTAGGACTTCTTTCAGAATGCCTTTGAAAGATGGGAGGGTATTGACCTGATGGTTACAGGTAAGGGGTTCCAGGACTTAGCAACCTTGTACTAGTACAGACAATGCCCAGAAGATTTGCTAGGTTTCTAGACAGACAGGTGTTTTTGGTCACTGGATCACAGTGACCAACTGGGAACATAGTTATGTAGAATGTTTTTTGGTGCTTGACAGGTAGACGGATGCTGGATAATTTTATAGGCGGTAAGAAGCTGTGTATATGTTAGTTGATGAGTCATTTCTAACCAATTTAGCCTTTTTTTACTGCTCTACAGTGGTGGGCCCTGAAATGGGTATTTGCTGCCAATTTAACAACTTTGTCATAGCGTTGTTCATGTTTTGCCATTTGTGAAGCCTGGAGGTTAGTAAGGATGAGAGCACCTTAAAGATGAGTAAGGAGGAGATAAGTAGTGGCAAGTGTAGGTTTATTTGCATTGGTTCAGAGGTTCATAGGTAGGTACTAGGCTATCTGCCCGAGGGCATTTTTAAGCCTAGCCAGAGTATGTCTGCTTTCACGTTTTTGGCTCTGTAAAGCATCCCTAGTTTCTGATGAGTTTTTCTTATGCAATTTTGTATATGCAGGTCGAATGCAAGATTATCATCCACTGTCACCCCTAATAATTTGCTATGAGAAGTGACTTCAGTGGTTGTATTATCAAGACAAAGGACTTTAAATTTAGTTTTTTTTTTTCAAGAGAGAGGGATTTTGGGAAAAAAGTAGTTGTTTGGTCATTTTTGGGTTGAGCATGAGTTTTGAGTTACAAAGCCATGTTCAGTGGCTGTTAGAGCTCCCTGAGTAATTTATTGAAGGGTACCATGTTGTCAGATGTGCAAATGAGAGTGGCGCCCTGTTGTGTAGATGTATAGAGGGTGTTGGTGAAAATGTTAAGGAGGAGGGGACCAAAATAGAGCCATGTAGTACACTAGTAGTGACTAGAGGTAAGGAGAGACCATGGAGTGCCATTTTACTGACTGATACCTATTGGACAAGTAGCTTTTAAATCACAGAAGGGTGGACTGGGAGAAACCTAGTGAGGCCGTTTGAAGTAGAAGTTTGCTGTGACAAACAGTGTCGAAGGCTTTAGACAAGTCTAGAAATATGGAAGATACTAGTTTGTTATCTCTAGCTTTATTGACAGTATCTATAGGTTAGAAGGGCAGTGCTAGTACTATGGGAAATATGAAAGCCATGCTGTATAGGGGATAGGAGTTCTTTCTGCAGGAGACAGTGTAGCAATTGTTCTTGAATACATTCTTCTAGTATTTTGGTGAGGGTAGGTCTAAAGTTATTAATGTCTGTTGAATATTCTCCTTTGTGCAGAGGGATAATGTGTGACTTTTTTTAGAGAGAGGGAACGTGGGATTCCTGGAGTGACTTATTTATAAGGCTTGAGACAGGATAAGCAATGCTGTTGGCTGCTATTTTTAGGTACTCACTTGAAAAATACAGATGTATATCATTAGATCATTGTTGCAGTAGCATAGAGCGATGTGGGATGTCTCCTGCCAAGGATCAGATGACCAGCCAGTATACAAAAGCATTTGGATGCCTTCCTTACACATTGTAGATTCAAAGCAGCATAAGGGCATGGTAGTATAACAGAAGATGTACAGACATCAAAAATAAGGGATTTCTCACCACTGAAGATTTGTCAGACCTCGTCTTTACTAGGTCTTCAGTGTTTCTTTGGTCAGCTTGTTTCAACGTTTGATCAGATAAGTGCCCAACTGGGGACCTTCCTTTCTTTTTTGAAAAATCTGTGAGAAAAAAAAAATATGTCAAGGAGAAAAGGATTGTTGCCCATGGGGGAAACATATACCATATAAAGATTCCCACGCAGCCTGTTTGTTTCATTATTAGATAGACACACAACATTCACTTCTGTAGGATTTGTTTGTCTTTTTCCCCTGAGATGGTTAGATGTCTGCTTAACAGCTTTAGTATATTGATTGAGAGTCAGTGTCTCAAAGTATTTACTTGTGCATTGATGGATCTCCTTCCTATAACAAAAAAGAGAAAATCTGACAGAGAGGCTTCTAGAGCTGTTCTTCCTTTGGTCTCTCCTCATCGAGGAGACAGACTACTCTGTTGTGGCCTTGGAGTCCTTGGCTCAACAGTCAGATGTTCCATCTCCTCCGGTGCTGTTCTGAGGGATGCCGCTAAGGGTTGGGAGCCTGACACATACTTAAAAGTCAGATGTACATTTATAGCTGAAAAGAAAGAATCCCACTTTGTGCATTTGGAAGGGCCAAACCAAATCCCTTAATTGCTGGTTAGGGAAGAGGTAGCGGGCTCAGTGATGGAAGTACAGACATATGACCAGGTCCGTCAGATTAGTTGCTCTGAGAAGTCTATTAGATAAGATACTCTGAGAAAGAAAACTCAAAAGTTCAGGCTTTATTCTCCACCTTTTACCCCTTATACCAAGGAGGCAAGCAGAGTGGTATAGCTTTGCAAAGGGGCTTTTCAAAGCCTTTTAGCAGCTGTACTGTTCTTCCTCAGTCACCTCCCAATTGAAAAGAAAAAGGTTTCTTTGTTCCTCAGACAGTGACTCTCTGTCTGAGGTAGAAGAGGGCCTGGATTATGCTTCCCACGTTTCTCCTCCTATCATTTTAGAATCAGAGTCCGAGGATGAAAGACATCTTTCAATGAGACATAGAAATTACCCCACCAGGCTATAACATTGTTAGACTTGATCGCACCACCAGGAAGGGTGGGGGAGTAGCAATAATATATAAAACAAACCTAAACCTTACTCTTCTTGACCTTACCCTCACCCAAGACAATAATGCCGAAATAATCTATTCCAAAATACAAATCAACACTTCTAAAGCAATAAACATCATTTGTGCTTATCTACCCCCAGGAAATAATATCCCCACCTTAGAACAAATTCTGGAACAACTCTCTGATAAACTCCCTCAAGAAACACTATTCCTTGGGGACTTTAACATTGATTGGAAACCATGTAACAATACAAACCCTACTTCCCATATAAACCTTCATGGCTTCAAACAACTCATTAATAGTCCCACCAGGATCAATAAAAAAAGCAACAAAGAAACCACCCTAGACTGGATTCTTACTAACTCCCCCCTGCAAACCTACCAAACTGGCATCCTTCCAGATGACCTAAGTGATCATTCCCTCACCTACATCATTAGAGCTAAAACTAACCTAAACTTACCTTCCTCTCACAAAATACTACACTCCAAAAAACAATTTAATCCCAACCTATTTCAAACAGAACTCTCACAATATAACTGGACCCCTCTAAAACACCTCACACTCGACAAGGCTGTTGAGCACTTCAACTCAGCATTCCTTGCAATCCTAAACCAACATGCCCCAAGTCGCACCATTAGAATAAAGACTAAAACAGCACCCTGGCTAACCTCTAATACTAAACATAAAATAAAACTCAGAAATAAATCTTGGAGCATATGGCGTTCCTCTAGAAACCCAACAGATCATCAAACCTTTAGAGAGCTTAGAAACAGTACCAAAAGCACCATCCTTACAGATAAAAAGAATTATTACTGTAATCTTCAGCAATCCACTAGAAAAGAACCTAAAAAGTTCTGGTCTACGATTAACAATCTACTTACCCCAGGCAAAACAGTTACACCCAACCCACAGGACTCTGACCCTGATGATCCCTCTTTAATAGCCAACAACTTCAATACTTTCTTTACCACTTCCATACAGAGTCTAGCTGACCACCTATCTCCTGACACTTCTCAGCTACTCTTAAGTAGGATCGATGACTCTATCCCTCCCCTCCAACTTCAACCTATATCCACCTCCTATATACAATCACTTTTACAAAAACTAAAACCCACTACCCCCTCAGCAGATAAGCTTCCTGCTGAATTCCTGCAAATAGCAGCTAAATCTATTGCCTACCCTGTCTCTATCCTAATAAACAGATCCATAAAAGAAAGTACTTTCCCAGCAATTTGGAAAATATCATACATCATACCCTTACACAAAGGAGGTAAATCTACTGACCTTTCTAACTTTCGCCCCATTGCACTATTATCTCCTCTAGCCAAAATCATGGAAAAATGTATACACAAACAACTACTCAACCATCTCCTCCATAACAAACTGCTAGCTAACACTCAACATGGTTTTAGACCCTCACACAGTACTACCACAGCTCTACTTTCTTTTACCAATACTATCAACTGCAACCGTAACAACAACAAACTAACCTCTTCACTTTTCCTAGACCTATCAAAAGCCTTCGATATGGTAAACCATAGACTCCTACTACACATACTTAAATCCCTTGCCCTGGATTACTCTTCAACAACCTGGTTTTCATCCTATCTTGAAAACAGGCAACAAGCAGTACTCTGGAAAAATTCTCTATCCACTTTACTACCCATCTCTCTAGGAGTACCCCAAGGATCTATACTAGGACCACTTTTATTTTCTGTCTTTATTAATGATCTCCAATCATCTATCCAAAACACTACCTGCATACAATATGCAGATGATTCAACCATAATTTGTACAGCTTCCTCTCAAATAGAACTCCAGTCACTGACCCAATCAACCTTTTCAACCGTTGAACAATGGTTCTCAAAAAGATGTCTTCTCCTAAACCCCAAAAAAACTAAGCTATTACTATTCTCACCTACCCACAAATCTACTCAACTAAACTTCACTATTACTGCAAGTGATAATTCCCACATTTCCCCTGACTCTACTACAAAACTGCTAGGAGTTACTATTGATAATAATCTTAATTTTGATTATCACATCAATAACACAATAAAAGCAGTGAATAAAAAGATTGGCTCACTGTATAGAATCAAACCCTTCCTTACACCCAAAGCACGGTCCACCTTAGCACAATCCCATCTTATCTCTACCCTACTGTATGCTTCCCCTATCTACACTCATCTCTCTAAAGGTAACCTTAGGAAACTAAATACATCTTACCACAACATAGCTCGATTTGCCACAGCATCTAAGTATAGAACCCACCACTGTCTAAACCTAAAAGTATTACACTGGTTGGAACTTCCTAACAAGCTTATCTATCAACAACTTCTAATAGCACACAAAATTCTTTATCAACCATCAAAAACACCAGCCCTTAGCAACCTCTTGACTCCTTATTGTAACCTGAAACAACTACGCTCCTCCGAAAAGCTACAAGTCAACACTACTAGAATTACAAATTCTGCAGGAAACTGCCTTTTCTCAAATGCAATTGGTAAAATATGGAATAACCTCCCCACACATATCACCTCTCTACCCACTCTTCCTCTCTTTAAAAAACAACTTCTTTTACATCTAAACAATTTCTGGCTATGTTCTTGCACCAATCCAGACTAACCTGCTCTCATCTTTCAACTTTCATATTTCTTTAATCAACTCTGTAATGTTTCTCTCTGATCACATAAAGACTTAATGATTACATTGTTACTACCACTCTCAAACATGAAAAAAAAAAAAAAAAATTATTAACTAACAATTAATGTTTTTATAGCTATCCATTACATTTGAACTTCAAAAAGAAGTATGAAAGTATTAAATGCATAGTTGGTATTATTTGTTTTTTCTTCGATTTGTACAACCATACCTGGACTAATATCATTGTATTTTACTCATTGCTAGTCACATAAGTGTATTGTACTTGTTTATAATTTACCTTGCTTTTATCTGTGGAGCTTTTCTCCTCGGGCCTCTACTGAAAATGGACTTTGATCCAGCTAGACTAGCCCGGTCAACAAATGTAAAATAAATAAAAATAAATAAAGAAGAAAAAGAAATCTCAGCCAACCCAAAAGGAATACTATGACCTCCTTCATGTGAATATTCCAGAATCTCTTGCCATTCCCTTGTCATTGGAGCTTAGTATGCATTGGTCAGGAAATGGTTTTAAAAGGCTAAAGAACTGAAATTTTTGTAACAGCTATTGTGGGGGGGGGGGGTAGTTATTACTTGGGATAAAGCAATAGAAAAGTTTGTACTACAGGAAATGGACTTTATTTGGTTCCAAGGATTGTTAATGAAACTGAAAGACAGAGATACAAAGGGGTAAATCTAATGAAACCATAGGTAAAGTACTCATTGAATCTAGAACACCTGAGCCACAACATAAAAGATTAATAAGTAGGCTTTACACGGTGCTCCATAATAATTATTAAAATCAAGGTTAAAAAAAATGGGAGAAGACCAGGAAAGAAATGTACAAATTAGCAATGGCAAGATGTCCTGATTTGAAATCACTGTTGCAATAATCGTAACACATGGATTATCACAGCTGTCATTCAGCCAGGATACCAAAGCTTTACCTCCCCAGTGTCATGTGAATGATGTTTTCAAGTGTAGGGATATATAGGCAGATGTACTAATGTAATTCCTTAGACTATCTCACTGTTAGCCTTAATGCAGGTCACATATCCTTTTGACTTACTGTCATTTGGTCGTTGGTACCATTGCTTCAAATACTCAGTTAAGTATACTGTTGGGTAACCTTCCTTTATATTTCTTAAATGTTTTTCTTACTGGTATTAGATGTCAGCTAGGAGCGGTAAATGTACAAAGACTTGCGTAACCAGTGTGTTTTTTTTTTTTTGCTTAGGAGTGGAACACAGCTACAAAGCTTGTTCCATCTACCAATCCTCTGTACTTAGACCTTACAGTCCCACTTGTCCTTGCTTAATACTTTCTTGAAGACCTATGTCTCAAACAGCCCACTCCAAGATGACTGATTTCACCTCTCCAGGTGTAAATACAGCACTTGAGAAAAAGCTTAAAAGGCCTAGGCTAGAGACTCAGTCAGCTCTTTCTGACTCTGATGTACTCACTGAGGTATCAGAACCTGCAAGTACATCTGATTCCTCCTCAGATGCCATCTTCCAGGATCCATTGGAGGTTGGTATGGCATCAGATGCCTTGATGACTTGAGGATTGTGCAGATATAGGTGAACAGCAAATCATAATATCGGAGGGCCCAGAGGGCATCCCTCAAATCCTAGTTAGGGAAGAGATCCAAGGTAAAACAATTGAGGTACGTCAGGGAACTGAACTACTCTGTTTAGCACAGGTGGACTTCACACCAAAAAAGAAACTTCTGAAAACTAAACACATTGTTTCCCCTCAACCTTCTCCTTTCTCTAAATGGATTTCTGTCAATGTATGTTTAAGGCCATTTTGGCTCTGAAGCCACCTCATTTCCACTCTCAACCCCCTCCCCCAGCCCTCAAAATATTGCTCTGGGTTCATCATCATCTGAAGATGAGGAGGCTTCTGATTTTGACCATACTCTGGCCTGTTCCTCTCAAATGTACTCTCCTCGATGATAAAGACTCCATTTAACCTGATTCTCCAGGAGAAGAAGTGTCCTTAGGGAAGAGAGCCTTAAGTATGACAAAGCATTTTGAATGGGAGTCTGGGCAGATATCAGAGGTACAGAAAAGATACTAGTCTTTTGGAAATTGGCATCTCAGCCCTTTCCTTTGTATCTCCTGTTCTTAAAGTTTTTTTGAATGCTTTTCAGTCACCTTCTGGTGCCCCTAGCTCCCAGCCTCTGTCTCCCAAAAGTCCAGACAAGTTTTATAAAGTCCCAGGATGATCTTAAGTTTCTGTTTAAAAAACCCATAATGGGTCCTTCTGCAGTTAATCTTATCATCTGATAAGCCTTCTAAACTCCTTCCAAATGCCAATGCCTTCCCTTCAGCCAAGGATAGCAGGGCTATATATAGGTTGGGTAAAAAAAGTTTATACATCCTCTACTTTGGCATTCAGGGTTATTAATTACCAAACCTCATAAAATACCATATATTAACTCACTGTAGAACTCCCTGTATGACAAAAGAAAGCCTCAACGCCTATCTCATATTGTCTACTCAGAGGCAATCTCTGCTTAACATACAAGGCCATGTCAAACCCAGAGCTATTGGACATGCTACACTTAAAGAAATCCCAATCCCTCAGAAACACATGCTGCAGGGATCTAAACCTTGTCCTCACAATGAACAAAACATGCTTGAGGGATAGGTTCCTGACCCAGAGACTCCCCAGACTCTGGAATAGACTGCCCATACATGTCAAGCAGAGCGCCTCTTTGGTCCTCTTCAAAAGGAACCTTGATGATTGGATGGGAGAAAGGAAATTCACCCCAGGGATCACGTCAGTCACCCTGCTAGACAGGGGTCCAGGGAAGTAAATAGCGTGGATAGAAATAGCCAGGGAATTGTTATGGCTAGGCTTGTATAGGCCCTAGGGCCGATAGCCTAGTACCAACCTGTGAACCTGTAAACCTATCTACAGGAAGTAGAATCACTCCGTAGTAAACCCAATACCCTTCTTCTAGGTGATCTAAACTATCTAGCTATAGAGTGGGAAACCTACACCACCATTAGTGCACAAGCAGAGATTCCTGGACTTTGTCAGTACAAGTACGCTTGAACAATTAGTTAAGAATGCCCACTAAGGAGGATAATATCTTGGATCTTATCTTTACTAACATCAGAGCACATTGCACCATCCTTTGCGTATCTTCATCACTTGTTAGGTCTGACCATAAAGCAGTCTTCTTTGAAGTAAAACTGGAACCATTGATTCTTTCCACCCAAGGTACCTTTAGAAAACTACCTACTCCTAAGTGATACATTGGCAAGCTTCAAATCCCCATGAGACCCAGTTAACTCCACTGAATATGCAGAAATGTATGCTTCCACATTATATCAGCTAGTAAACAGCTGTATAGATGCAGCTTTACCTTGTAGGAACAAGTGCAGGGCAAAACCCAGAAACAAACTTATAGTGGAACCATAATATCCAAAAAGCTTTAAAATAAAAGGAAAAGGATTTTGACTAAAAGTAAGAAGAGTAATTCCCAGAATGCTAGAGCCCTTGTCACTGAACTAAACAGTTCAGGAGTATAATAAGATCCACTGAAGCCAAGACCGAGACAAAAATAGTTACCAAAGACAAAGACAGTCACAATGCATTTTTTAGTTACGCTCATAATCTCAAAAGCACAACACAGCAATGTGCTGAGCTGATTGTAATCAATGTTACCTACACTGACACTTAAGATATACCAAACCTACTGACTGATAAATTTAGCTCTAACTTTACCCCTTTCTCACCTCTTTTTGCCCCTCAAAATATATCTGAAACTGTCTCGCCTCCAGTATCACGCAAGACCAAGTCCTAGAAGTACTAACAGAAGCTAAAAATACTGCATCAGTGGATCCTGTCAGTTTACCTAGATTCATCTTAAACAGCATGATGCACAATTTAGCCACACCCCTAACAACACTGTTTGATCTCGGCCTCCATACATGTTTTGTACCAAGTGAATGGAGAATAGCTACAGTCATTCTCCTACATAATGGAGGACCTTCCACAGACCCATAAGTCACCAGCGTCCTATACAAAGCCATGGAAATACACATGAAATTAATCAATCAGGACATAGGGAATCTCCAAACACTGGACCCATCTTAGTTTAGATTCATCAGGGGCAGCCGGGCAGGTCATGCTTACTCAACCTAGTGTATTTTTTTTTAAGTCCAAAAGGAGGAAAAGGTGCTAAAAAAACAAATAAAAACAGAAAAAAACACCCAGATAGCCATTTAACCTGAACAAACCGTTTTAATAAAAGACACAGCAGCACATTAACACTGAAATACAAATAAGCAGTACATATTCGTCTGTAACTTCATCAGAATAAAACCAAACCATCACAGTCAATCTTATATAATCTTTGCTTGCCCTCATTAATTAATTACAGTGTACTAATTGACAATCAGTTAAAAATACCATGAATTAAATCTACATACTTTCATAAAACTGTAATCACATAATGCTTGTGTTTAGGAAAACATCCTTGTATGCATATGAAAATATACAAAATAGTAAAAATGTAAGAAATACATGAAAAAATGCTAAAAATATACCCTAAAACCTCCAAATCCAAAATACTATTGAAGTCTAAAGTAGTTTAAATGACATCTACTGATAAAAAACATTATGTACAAACACTACCAAAGCCAAAGAAAGAATAAGTGTGTATAAAAACCTATCAGTTCACATGAACATAATGAACAAAGTGTATATACATTTGTAGGGAAAGGTGTCATCCACCATTAACGTTTAGTAAACTTGGAACGTTGCATATAAAACCAAAACATAAAACTAATAAATACTTTGCGATAATATGAAAACATTTAAAACAAGTCTGGAAAGGTGTGCAAACGGGTAATAACTACTGTAATTTACAACGTTTCAGCCCGTAACTTCAAAATCGGTGCCAAGGACACCATGTCACTTAACCTGGGACATTTATTGGCCTCTAAAATCAACTGCCAATATACCTCTCGGTATTCTAATTGGGTCTCCCATGGTCCCCCTCTGGCATCTCTGTGTACTTCCTCCAATATAAAAAACTTAAACGTTGCATCCCCACATTTTTCTTAATGCTTAAATAGGGCATTTTTGTTATTATATTTTTTAATATCATATAGATGTTCATATATTCTCCTTCTTATACACCTCTGCGTTTTCCCCACATAAAAACCCTGACATTTTTCACAAACCCCTAGGTAAATCACCCCTTTTGATTCACAATTGGAGTGCATCTTAGAGGTGATGTATTTATTTCAACTGGCAACTTGTATCTCAGATTTGTTAAGAATGTAGGGACATTGTGGGTAAGATCCACATTTAAAAGTTCCAACCTTTTTGTTTCCTTTAGTGTAAATGCTATTTTCTAAAATGCTCTTTATACATTTGCTTTTCCTAAAAACAAACCTTAAAGGTATGTCAGATTGGAGATGCAACTCTGATAAACTGCTGAACCTGTCCCATTCTTCTTTCAATGGTTCCATAATAACATTAGCATCTCCACTGTAATCTAGGACAAAAACATTCTCATAACCACTTTTCATGGGGCTAGTCTCTTCACTTACTGCATTCATATCTTCTATTCCAAGAATGTATCCCCCCCTTCGAAGATCCAAGAGGTTGAGAAACAAGGCAACTCACTTTCAGAAGAACTGGAGGGGGTGGAACAACAGAGGGGGGATTCAGAGACATTGAACTTACCACCATTGGTTAACATGGGATCAGAATTTAGAGACCAAGAAGGTGGAAATATAGAATCTATAGGGTACATGATAAGGTATAATGGGTACACAATTTTCAACTATAGCAATTTGGACATTACAGAAGAGTATTTTAATTTGTTTGCAAAAGGTTTGGAACAGGTGTGGAACACCGGTCGCCCATGTTGGTGATGACCAGGTCCAATATGTTGTCACCTCTGGTGGGGGTGTTGACCAATTGATCCAGGGTGTTTGAGTTTATAAATTCTAGGAAATGTTGGACAAGGGAGTTTGTACTTGAGTAGTTCTCCCAGTTAATATTTGGGTAATTGAAATCACCCAGTATCAGGGTGTTTGGTAGGACCTTTATGTTTCCCAGTGTTTCCAGTAATGTGTAGTGGGGGGTCCTGGTACATGGTGGGTGATCTGTAGCAAGTTATAATTTGAATAGCAGTTTTGCCCATTGTTCGTTGCACATGGATGATCTCTGAAGCATCGTGCTGTGCCACTAACCTGGAGGTGTGGGTATCCTTGATGAATATGGATACTCCCTCACCTTTTGTATTTCGGTCTGGGTTTTGTGGCCAAAATGTATGGTATAAGTTGTAGCCTGGTAGTGCTTGGGTGCTCTCTGGAGCCTTAAACCAGGTTTCTGTTACTGCACATATATTGATTTCCTCCATACTGAGGAATGCCTTGAGTGCGTGCATTTTGAGGTTTAGACTTTTGGCATTGAGTAGCATTACCCTCAGTTTTTTATTACTTGTGCTATTTACGGCAGTGGGTTTGTCTTTTGAGCCTTTCCTAAAAAAGGCACTATGGGGGTGGCAAGAGCCTTGGCCATTATTCAAAAGCCTAAGGGTGACAGGTGCAAGCCGTCTCTAGCAAAGCAGCATGGCTTGTCGAGCATGTCATCCCAGGCTGATAGACACTGGATCCCCTTTGAATGACACCAGAAGCTTAGCTAATTCTTGAAATTGATATTTTTTCTCTATACTGTGGTATCCTTCTTGGTGAGGGCAGGAAGCTACTCGGGGTCCGGGTCATACCGGCCTGGGCTACAAAATCAGAGAGCTCCTCCATGTCTCTTTTCATGTAGTCCAGGGAGGTACGGCTCAGATCATTCACATCAACATGGACAGTGACAGAGTCATATTTGTACTTGTTCTGGAGTGACCTGAGTGCTTGTGTTATGTGGCAGATCCTGGCACCTGACAGGCAGCTAACAGTAACCTTCTCTTTGTTCAGCCTAGTGAGTGGGACGTCAGTGTGCCTGACTATAGAGTCACCTATTACTAGTGTGTTGGGTATGTTATTTTGCCTTAAGAGCTGTGATTGCATGGCACACTGGATTTGTGAAGTATGTGTTTCATGGTTTGTGTTGGGGGGGGGTGGAGGGTGCTTGGACGTCTGCTTTGGAGGTCTCTGTTGCATTTGCAGATTTGTACTTAGAGCCTCCGAGTATGTTTTTGTGTATTTATGTGTGTTTTTTGCCGGTGCTGATTTCATAGGTCTATGTGAGACTGGTGGTGTGATGCAAGTAATTCCCTTCTCCTCTTGACTGCCTGGTCCAGTCTTGGGTTGAGAGAGCTTAGCCTCCAGTTTGGCTGTATAATTGCATCTCTCGCATGTACTAGTGTTTGGAAGGAGGAGATGGTTGTCTGTGTACATGAGGCAATTGTAACATTGCCTCAAAATGCCCAGATTCACCAGTTGGACCAGAGAATACACCTGAAACTGCCCTTTGGACATGCCTGGATAGGTACAGTGAACTGTTTTACTGATTGGCTGGTAAGGTCGAATAGAGAGCCTTGTCCTTCTCTACAGTATGGGGGGGTGGGGTCTAGTGCAGTATGGGGGGGTGGGGTCTAGTGCTAAGGTTTATTAGTGCTTGCTATGAGTTATGAGCAAGTGCCAGGATGAGAAGTGAATGGTTTGAGTGCTTAAGTTGAAAGTTTGTCTAGTTCCAACAGAAAAATTGAAGAGTAGACTTTGTGGAGCCGGGAATAGTTATATCCTAGCTAACCGGCGCTGCCTGCCATGCAAAACCTTGCAAATGCGGGTTTTACAGCAGGGAAATGAAAGAGATAGAAATTAGCCCAAAATGGCCAATAAACTACTAATTTCTGGGCTAAAACCACTCCTCCAGGGACAGATAGGCTGCTCAAAGCTCCCTCTCTCACAGTGACCAGAGAAACGCCCTTCTATCCAAGTAAGGTATGGGCAAACACAGACATTTGTAACACAGCCCTGAATTCAGCACTAACCTGAAAACTGGACTATACTAGCTTAGAAAGGTGGGAAATTAAGTATTTTTTTTTTGTTTTTTTCAGAAAATAAAGCAGATACAATAAAAAAAACACTTTAAATGCACAGAAATGACTATCACACTTGAGTGTGTAGCCTACAACAGTTAAATAGATAATTTAAACACAAAAACGACTTTGTTAAAGTGCAAGCAGTAAAATAAGTACAATATGTAGCTGAAACAAGCTTATTAAATCACAGAAATTCTAGAAAATTGGCATTTTTAGGCAGAATTAGCTAAAGGCAGCAAGAAAATGCAGAAAAATGATAATCACTCCAAAGTCTCTCTTTTGTCTCTCTGCTGCTGTAGAACTCCGCAGGGCACCTGGCAGGAGCTTGCTGAGCTGTATACTCTTATGAAAGTATGTAGATTTAATTTATGGCATTTTTAACTGATTGTCAATTAGTATGCTGTAATTAATTAATGAGGGCAAGCAAAGATTATATAAGACTGACTGTGATGGCTAGGTTTTATTCTGATGAAGTTATGGACGAAAACATACTGCTTATTTGTATTTCAGCGTTAATGTGTTACTGTCTTTTATTAAAACGGTTTGTTCAGGTTAAACAGCTATCCAGATGCTTTTTAATGTGTTTATTCGTTTTTTTTTTAAAGGTCACCAAAGCAAATGATACAAGGCCTAAACAACATGTCTTACATGGACTGACAAAGCCTTGTCACCATACTTGTGATCCTACAGACTGCTAAAAGGTGACCAGTGTTTGCATACAAGGCATCCTCCAACCCATTGCTGGTATATGTAGTGCACATCAGCAATTCAAATGCATCAGAAATACTCGGTTTAAGGATCTATACTGCTTCTGGAATTTCAACAGAATGGTTTGAAGGAACAGGTATATCTTGAAGAGGGTACCACTACTGTGGAACAGATTTCCCATCCACATAAAAGAAAGTTCATCTCTGTCCATATTCAAGTACAACTTGGATCTGTGGATGGGAAGCAGAACATTTTGTGCCAGTACTACCCCCTGTACTAATAATGGACAGAGGTAGCTCCTAAATATTTATCCCTTGCATGGGTCCTCTCCAGTTATCTATGGCATAATCTCAGTTATACTCATTAGGGGTAATATACAGTTGCAGACCATGAGATGGGTGAGGCCAATCTATACCAAATGGGATAGGTTATTTCAAGCACAAAAAGGAAAATTGGCTAGGCTTAAAATGGCCCACAAGAGCAGCTAGCCTAGTACTTACCTATGAACCTATTTTTAGTTTATTATTTGTGATAGTGGATGATAAATCCTGATCCATTATAATACTGCATATTGCTTTTATCACATCTTTCTGAGTATTTTTGTTGATCTGTTCCCTCTTCTATCCTCTTCCAACAGTGACACTTCTTGTCTTAATTGCTTTATAGTTTTCTCTGTTCGATACTTCCATGATAGTATTCGATTTCTCCCCTTCGTTTTCCTCACTACCCTGTGTTCTTGTGGTAGAATATTATCAGTTGTTAATTTAGCTGAGCAGTAATACATCCTGTTTACTTCTGTTATATCGCCTGGATCTCTACGGTCCTAATTACTGTGTTCATTTGTTTTATCAGACTTCTGACGTTTTGGGTTTTCTTGACCTTGTGCAGTCTTATTTCTTTCATTGATCTTACTATGTCTGTCTATATTAAATCAAGTAACTCTTCTCTTAGACCATTTTCTTCTAAACTGAGGGCACATTTTTTATCTGTTTCCTGTGGGGGTTCTATAGAAAGTTCTATAGCATCTTCATGTGGCAAAGTCTGTTCAATTTCATTCTGTGTCATCTGTTGCTCTGTCATATGGGAACGTCATTGGCCTATCACATCATTGACTGCATCAGAGTTGCCACAGTTTCCTGTTCCTTCACTTGCTGTCCAGCTTCAAGTGAACATTTATACTGGTTTCCTGTGGAAGGCTCCAAAATATCTTCATATGGCAACTGACCAGTTGCTTCCTGTTCCACTGGTTTCCCCTTATTTTGGATGTCCACTGCTCTATCCTGCTGTGGTGCTTTCTGAGTTAGATTTTCTACACTGAATCCTTCACTTTGCAGGTACTCCATAACCTCAGTTTCTATTTCTTTAACTTCTCCATTACTAATCTTCTTTTCTAGTTTTCCTCTTTGTCTTCTTATTTTTTGTGTTGTAAAGTTTTTCATGTCTGGATTCCTTTGCCTGTATTTCTCTTCAAATATCTTTGGTGCTGCTTTTTTTGTATTGATTAGATGTTCTTTGTGTTTCACTGTTGCAGTCATCACACTTGGGTTATCTGTCTGCAGGTAGCCCTCAGTCAGCCTGAATACCAGAGTCTTGGGATTTCTGCGTCGGATGCTATCGCCTCTTTCATGACATCAGGTCATCAGGGGTGTAAAACATGCAGCCGACACCATTACATCAGCTTTTCTTGACATGCGGGAGCCCGAAGCAAAAGCAGTTTGCAAGTGCCGGTTGGCCGCTACCTGAAATTTTCGTTTTTCGAGTTTCAAACCTGAAGTCTTCTAAAGCTAAGTACCCCGTTGTGGATTCTTTTTTCTTGCTCTAACCGATGTCAGAAAAAGTTAACAATTGTCTTGCCTGTGGAAAGCAAATACCTCACAGAGATTTTCATTCTTACTGCATCACCTGTTTAGGCCCAGTCCATGATGTCCCTCACTGTCTGTTTTGTGCTTTGTTTAATGTCCAAACTATTCATCGTCGGGCTGTCTTTGTTGCTAAATTCTTTCGCTCTCATTCTCCGTATTCTGAAATGGCTTCGGTAAGCCATCTGACTACTGATCTTCCGAAAAAATGTAAGAATAAAGACAGAGACAGCCAGCATAGGTCCAAAACTGCAGACGACGCTTCCGTTAAGCTAGTCGCCAGTCTGCCAGTACTCAGTGAGGTGCATTCGCAGCCCCTAATACCCGCTTCTACAGATTCGCAGGCCTCTGCTGAGACCCATTCGGAATCCGGCATGCCACGAGATGTTTCTTCGATTATGGAACCTGCGGATGTCTCTACCTTGGATGGACAAACTGTTGAAAAAGAACACAAACCAAGTTGAAAACTCAGAACTGCTGGCTATAAGTCACATTAGCCCATGAAAGGAACTTCTTTCACCAAGAAGTTTAACCTTAAAAACCAATGAAGTAAGTGCCTTTAACTTATTTCAATGAATAAGTCTTCTTCAGCCAACCATGTTACATCACTTACTTCATTGGTTTTTAAGGTTAATTAAACTTCTTGGTGGAACAGGTTCCTTTCGTGGGCTTCTGTGACTCATAGGCAGCAGTTCTGTGTTTTCTGCCTTGGATGGGTCCGGAGTCGCTGTGCAGGCACTGGCTTCTGAGGGTGTATTTCAACCTTCTGACGTTTGTATTAAACCGACTACTTTGTTTCAGACTAAAACAACCGAGTTTCTCAGGCCCAGAGTTCACACTACACCTAGAAAACTGACATCCAAAGCGCATGCTCAAGCTCCCATGCCACAAAAACAAATGCTTAGAATGGCTGAAGACCTTATGACTAATTAGAGGAAGCCAGCCTTCCCCCTCTAAAAAGACAAAGAATTGATTTCCCTTCTGATTCAACAGACCATGAGTCCAATGACTCTGATCCCTCTGATTACCAGGACATACACTTATCTGGGTCTATATTAGAACACCAAAGTTTCAAAACTTCGAGTGATCTAATATCGAACCCTATTAATCGAAAATTTAAAACATCGAACATACAGAACAGCAAATTTTTTCCTAGGGAAAAAATTTGCTGTTCCAAAACACATACACACAACACAAGCACACCAAACAAACAGCAATCCAAACACATGCACCTAAACTCTTACACCTAACCCTACACTAAACTATACATACACCACTAACTATCCACTTACCTTAACCCAAACCCTAACCCTAAGGTCCGTCACTATCACACAGTCACCTCACCCGCGCCCTAACCCTAACTCATCTACTCTGCCCTAACCCTCACGTCCACACAATCACACACTTACCTGACCCACGCCCTAACCCTAACTCACTTAACCCTCATGTCCACACAATTGCACACTTACCTGAACCTGACCTGTAACTATCCACCACAGCGCTGAAAATACAGAAGCAACAGAAATGGACAACCAAATTCTTTCCATAGGAAAAAATTCGGTTTTCTGTTTCTTCGATATTTTCAGCATTCGCTGAAAGCAGGTCGATATTAGAACACTCAAAGTTTTGAAACTTTGGTGTTCTAATATGGACCCCCTTATCTACCTATGAGGATTCAGATGCAGAGGATTCCTTTCTCTCTGCCTCCCCTCCAGAGGACTTTTCTTTTGGTGAAACCTTGCATACCTTAAGAGAGCATTTCCACTGGGAATGCCAGGACTACCCACAGTCCAAAAAGAGACTCAGAGAATTTTTAGACTTGCCTCAGCACAGGCCTCTAGCTATACCCCCTGTCCTGGATATTGTAGATGATGTTTTAATGGAATCCAGTCTTACTCCTGATACTTTACCACCATTTCCTAGAAAGCCTAACAGGTACTACAGGGTACCTGACTCTCACAAATTTCTTTTTAAGAATCCCACTGTGGATCCAGAGACCATTTCCCAGGGACCTAAAGGTATTAAGGCTACTACAGCCAAAAATCCTACCCCTTCGGACAGGGATTCTTGGGCTTTGGACAGATGGGGCAAGAAAGTATATAACTCTGCAACTCTTGCCATCAGGGCTTTAAATTGCCAGTTTCACATGTTGAAGTACCAGCAGCATATTATGGAACTAATTAAACAAAAAATGTTGTTGCTTCCAGATTTTGCAGAAAATAAAGATTTACAAGTTACTGCGTTCTGTAAACCAAGTAAGTAAACATACTTTGCAGTGTGGTTTTGATGCCTTAGAAGCATCTTGCAGGGCTGCTGTCACTGGGTCTGTACTGAGAAGACATGCCTGGCTAAAGGAACAAATCTTGCCAGACCATGTCAAAGCAAAATTACTAGATGCTCCATTAAACCAGGAACGTTTGTTTGGCACAAAAGCAGAAGAGGTTCTTAAAAAGATGGAGGAAAAAGCTAAATCTATGCAAACTGTTAAAGATTTCTTACAGGTACAGCCACCTAGATTCAGTAGGCATTGGCCTTCAAAAAACTGGTCTTTTCCAGTCCCTAGTCTTCTCAGCCCAAACCCAGGGGCAACAGACCACCCAGGCTACAGTCTCAGGGTACGCAGAGATCTAAACAATGGAGTGCTCCCCCCTCAAAAACAGGGAGTGGTAAGCCACCCCCTTATGGAAAAAATTCACAATGACTTGTCTAGCATCCTTCCCAGCCATGCCCAAGTACTTGCACCCATAGGAGGAAAACTCGCCCTGCATGCAAAAAACTGGATGTCCATTACCCAGGACCGATGGGCCCTAAACATTGTATCCCAGGCATACAGATTCTACTTCCACTCACTGCCAACCCCAAGCGGGTTGCCAGACATTTCTCCAAACCAGTGGGCAGAGGCTCAAAATCAAGTACTTTCTCTTCTCAGTATCAGGGATATTCAACCTGTTCCAATAAAGCAAAGAGGACAGGGTTTCTACTCCAGACTGTTCCTGGTGCCCAGAAAAGAGGGCTCTTGGTGCCCTATCCTGGACCTGTCCAATCTCAACACCTTCCTGGTGGTCCCAAAATTCAAAATGCTTACACTACAACAGCTGCTTCCTATGCTAGTCAAGGACTCCTGGCTAGTTACTCTAGATTTAAAAGAAGCTTATCTGCACATCCCCATAAGGGAATCTTGCAGGAAATATCTTTGTTTCAGGGCAGGCTCTATGCACTCTCAGTTCTCTGCACTTCCCTTTGGCTTATCTACTGCGCCCTGGGTATTCACAAAGTGCCTGGTTCCAGCCATTGCACCCTGCAGGCAGAAAAATATTCAAATTTATCCATACTTGGATGATTGCCTGATTCAGGCGGACAGTCAGGAATTGCTGCTTCAGCACCTGGCATTTGTAAAGAGACTTCTAACTTCTCTGGGGTACACCATCAATGAAAATAAATCACATCTGGTGCCCAGCCAAAAGATTGTATTCCTGGGAGCAAGCTTGAACACTTGAACTTCCAGATGGCATTCCTTACTCCAGAAAAGCAGGTTTATTTGACAAACTACTTCAAACTAATGGCCACCAGAACCCAGCTGTCTGCATGAAAAATACTGTAAGCCCTAGGGTTCATGGCCTCATGCATTCTTCTAATTCCATATGCAAGACTGCATATGAGGAAACTTCAATGGTACTTAAAAATTCTCTGTGCCAACATTCTCATGACCTGGAAACAATTATTCCTATCATTCCTTGTCAAAGGACAGAGTTCCTTTGGTGGGCAGAGGCTTGCAACCACAACAAGGGACTTCCTTTCATTCAACCCCTAGCCGCCCAAACCCTGACAACAGATGCATCAGACTATGCATGGGGGGGGGGGGGGGGCTCACATGGCTGGCAAATGCATTCAAGGCAAATTGAGCCCAGGGCAAATCCACCTACATATCAATCAAAAAGAAATGTTAGCTGTACAGAATGCTCTGACAGCCTTCAAAAACCTTATCCTTCCAGGACAACTCTTAATAAAGACAGACAACGCCACAGTTATGTGGTACATAAACAAGCAGGGGGGAACTCATTCCTACCCACTCTGCAGGTTAGCCATGGCCCTGTGGAACACAGCCTTGAGCAACCAAGTACACCTGCAAGCCCAAATTCCTGCCAGGCAAACAAAATTCACTGGCAGATGACTTAAGCAGAAATCTGCTGGACCCACACGAGTGGAAACTGGAACCCAACTCATTCAAACTTCTAACCCGCAGGTGGGGGACACCAGAGGTGGACCTCTTTGCCTCCCCCCAGAACCAACAATTGAGCAAATTTTGCACCAGAAATCCCCACAGCTAAGTATGGAAAGTGGATGCCCTATCCTTTACATGGGAAAACCTCTCAATTTATGCCTTTCCCCCTCTGCCCCTCCTCTCAAAAGTACTACTCAAGATCAAACAGAACAAACCAAGGACAATCCGTATTGCCCCGGACTGGCCCTGCCAGCACTGGTACCTACTCCTGTGCAGTCTGGCAGCAGTGCCACCCTGGCACCTACATCAGACCCCCTCCCTGCTGTCCCAGCAGGAGGGACAGATTTTGCATCCTCAGCTGCAAACCCTGAACCTTGCAGCCTGGTTTATTCCCTGAATACTCCACCAGCAACCCTCGGCAAACAGGTGCTGGACATCATCCTTGAGGCTAGATGGACTAGTACTAAGAAATCCTATTCAGAAAAATGGAAAAGATACTGTTCTTGGAGCCAATCTCAAGGAAGGGACACAGCCGTGCCCACCTTACCTCAAATCCTAGATTACCTAGCAGAGCTGCTCCACAAAGGCCTATCCTTTTCTTCTGTTAAGATTCATGCCTCGGCCATCTCAGCTCATTACAATACTGAGCCACCCCTCTTCTCTCACCCTCTGGTAAAACAGTTCATGAGAGGAGCTAATAATTTAAGACCCCCCCCGAGGACAGCGCTCACCCCTGCCTGGGACCTTAACTTTGTACTAGAGAAGCTAACACTTCTCCCTTTTGAGCCTGCTGCTACAGCACAGTTAAAATTCCTCTCTTGGAAAACAGCCTTACTTCTAGCCATCACTTCAGCAAGAAGAGTGTCTGAGTTACAGGCACTAATGGCTGTGGACTCCTTCATTATTTTCCATGCTGACAGGATTTCCCTCAGGACTAACCCATCTTTTATGTCCAAGGTGGTATCCAATGTGGCTCTAAACCAATCCATCCATTTACCAACCTTTTTCCCTAATCCTCAGAATAAAGGGGAAAGGATTCTGCACTCCTTGGACATGCACAGACAACTCAGGTTCTACCTTGATAGGACTAAGCCTTTCAGAAAATCTGACCAGCTGCTAGTCAGCTTTGCTACAGGGGCAGAGGGCAAGGCCATTTCAAAGCTAACCATTTCCAAATAGCTAGCACACTGCATCCATTTCTGCTACAAGCACCATGGAAAACCTACCCCACAGGGGATCAGAACTCATTCCACTAGGGCTACCTCAATCTCTACAGAATTTCTTAGGGGAGTCCCTACCAGGGACATCCTGGAAGCTGCACCCTGGAGTTCTGTACACACCTTCACCAAGCATTATCACTTGTACCTGTCTTTTCTAAATCCAGAGCTGGATTTGCCACAGCAGTCTTACAAGGCCTGCTAGCCAGCCCTACTATTTCTTGACTGCATCCACCCTTCCTCAGCTTTGGGAATCAACTCAAGTGTGATGACTGCAACAGTGAAACATGAGGAACATAGTACAGTTGTGTATACTTACCATAAATGTAGATGTTCAAGTGTATTCACTGTTGCAGTCCTGATTACCCTCCCTCCAGCCCCCTGACTCTTCTATGCTTTCTACCTATCCTCCTTTTGGCCATATCTTATGGCTATGGTATTTACTTTTTACTGGAGGTGTTCCACACCATGTAACTGCTTCCTATTTTGGGGGCTCCTGACATCTGGGGCAAGAAAAACTGATGTAATGGCATCGGCTGCATGTTTTATACCCCTGACGACCTGACATCATGGAAGAGGCGATAGCAACCGACATAGAAATCCCAAGTCTCTGGTATTTGGGCCGACCGAGGGCTACCTGCAGGCAGATAACCCAAGTGTGATGACTGCAACAGTAAATACACTCGAACATCTACATTTATGGTAAGTGTACACAACTGTACTTTTTGCTTCCTCCATTACATAAATATTACACCACATTAAATCTCTCTTTCTTTCCCATGTCCATATTTCTTCTTCAAATGTCTCCTGTTCTTCCTGTTTTCCTTACTTTGGGGACTCATTTCATCATGCTGTGACGTAACCTATGTTAGAGCTTCTACACCAAATCCTTCACTTCATAGGCATCCCATAACTTCAACTTCTTTTTTTTTTACTTCAACTTTGCTAATCTTTTCTACATTCCCTCTTTGTGATATTATTTTTTTATTGTGAAATATTCTATATCTGTGTGCATTTGCCTGTATTTCTCTTCAAGTATCTTTGGGGGGCCTTTTTTGTATTGATTAATTTGGCTTTCGACTTTGCATAAATATTGCACCATTTCCTGAACTGGGATTGTAGTAATAATAATAGCATAATAGTAACAATACATAATTTCTTTCTTATACTGAATAGTCCACTCTATCATGTTTATGGCTCTTCTTTGGCCTATCAGTCTTTCCCATGTTCATATTTCTTTTTTATACTTTTCAAAAACCTCTGGATTTTGTTGTTTATATTTTCGCACTTCCTCAGATGCTTCTTTTCCCAAACAGATCAAAGTTTCTTGGTCGATATAATGTTTTTCATAAATTTGTTGTATTAATGAACACAAATTTTTATTTGAGGCTTCTGACAGTTTTTCTTGTGGAAGTATTTTTCTTTCCTCTAATCTCTCTCTTAATCTTTTTGTATATCTTGTGTCTGGAAATTCTGGGCTTTTTGCATAATAGTAACAATACATAATTTCTTTCTTATCCTCAAAAGTCCACTCTATCATGTTTATGGCTCTTCTTTGGCCTGTCTGTTTTTGTGATTTTTGAGGACTGTTCCACCTAGCTAGACTCCATATGAGGAAAATACAGTGGTACCTGAAAACAGTTTGGTCTCAGCACTCAGACCGTCTGGACACAGTGATTCCCCTTTTACCATGTCTCAGATAGGAACCTTTATGGTGGAAAGAACATGTGAATCTCAACCCGGGGTTTCCCTTCACTCCTCCAGCCCCAGTTCAAGAAATGCACACAGATGCCCCGAGTGAGGCATGGGCGGCCTGGAGAGGCACCATATGAGTGCAGGGTAGATGGCAGTCAATGCTACTAAAAGAACATATCAACATGAAAGAAATGAGGGCCAACATCCAATCTCTTCAGGTTTTTTCACATCTCTGAAAACCAGGTACCCTGTGAGTGTTGACAGACAGTACAACAATAATGTGTTACATAAACAAGCAAGGAGGGACCAGATCTTGCCAATTGTGCAGATTGACCAGAAACACAGATGCCCTGAGTGAGGCATGGGCGGCCTGGAGAGGCACCATATGAGTGCAGGATAGATGGCAGTCAGTGCTACTAAAAGAACATATCAACATGAAAGAAATAAGGGCCAACATCCAATCTCTTCAGGTTTTTTCACATCTCTGAAAACCAGGTACCCTGTGAGTGTTGACAGACAGTACAACAATAATGTGTTACATAAACAAGCAAGGAGGGACCAGATCTTGCCAATTGTGCAGACTGACCAGAAACACTGGGACATTACCACACAGAAAAACATGTTGCTCACAGCCACATACATCTCATCACAGGACAATGTGTTGGCAGACTCTTTAAGCAGGTCCTAGGAGGACCCTCATGAACCTATTCTGAATAGACAGGCTTTCCAGGGCCTTCAGGAGACCCCTCAGATACACCTATTTACTTCAAAGACCAGCAAACCGCTTCCACTATTTTGCACCAGAGACCCTTCCTTCTCAACTTGAAGGACAGATATTTTTTCTCTTCAGTGGAAGGGGAACTTCTGTGCATTCCCTCCACTGCCACTTATTCCAATAATTCTTCTGAAACCCAAAGATAAAAAAACAAAACTTCTGTTAGTAATTCACTTTTGGCCTAGACAGCTTCAGTTCTCTCTTCTATTTCTTCAAGCCTGGGGAAAGTACTACAGATTGACACACCAAGCAGATCACACCACTCAACAGAAAGGGTTACAGCTTCACTCCAATCTGTCATCCCTAAACCTACTGCTGTGGATGATACCATTCTGATTCCTTACAGGCACCATTTTTCTGAAGATGTTGCTAGGGTTCTCCAAGAAGCCAGGAGACAAACCAGTCTAAAATCTTACATAGCCAAATGACTTCAGTGAGGTGAAGGAACATTTACTGTAGCAATATTTCTTTACTGATATACAGTAAGTACAGTGTGAGTACTGCGATTTCCTGCTTTTGTAACATCTCTGGCAAGAACATTTGCTAGTCATATGCAGCAATGTTCTTTGATTTTTAGCACCCATTGTTACAAAGTATCGTACAGTACATTTTAATATTAGCTTAAAAGAGTAGGTTATGCAGTGCTTTTGTTCCCTTTCAGAGCTGCAGTTTCAAGTCATTTTCTAAATTAAGCAAGAAGCTGGTCATCTGTGACTAATAACATGCACATAGAAATGCTGATTGCAGCTAATGCCTAAGTATGAAATGACTTGTTGACCATTTAGCTGGAATGAATGACACATCTAAATATTTTGCTTTCTTAAAGTCATAAAATTGTAAAAAATAACCTTTCCTCATTTTGTACATTATAACACTAGAGATTACATAAAAAGCAAAACTTTTGATGTCCTTCTATTCCCATGTTGTAGTATTCATAA
Organism: Protopterus annectens; assembly: GCF_019279795.1. Classification (NCBI taxonomy): domain Eukaryota; kingdom Metazoa; phylum Chordata; order Ceratodontiformes; family Protopteridae; genus Protopterus; species Protopterus annectens. Next base: position 1,120,783,676 of record NC_056746.1, read on the forward strand.
CATGGGGGAGATTCCGCCTAGGTGACCGTAACATCCAGCCAGTATACCAAAGACTTAAGCTGCTGCAAGCTACGTGCGACGTTGCACATAGTACAACTGAGTGTTGGCCATAAAAGTGATGTCCGCACGTACCATCCTCAGAACTTCTCTGCCACAAGTCTGAACGACAGCTTCCAGCCATCCGTCTGAGTGCTGAAAGTTATTCTTCTATTTAGATAAGTGCCCTGTTAAGGAAGATCATTTATGCTTTTGTTACTGCATGCTTGTTAGAGGTTAATGTTATCCAAGAAGGGCAAGTGCCATTGTGGAAGACAAATTCCACATAAAGACAACCACAACCAGTGTCTTTTTTTTCTGGGGGTCTGATCACGACTACAAGGCCTGTCCTATCTGTCAGGTGTTTGTCCCTAAAACTTTCTGCAGTCATCTCTCTGCCCTTAACATTTACTTAGAAAACCAGAGACGTGAGAGGGTAGCATTAGGTATGGAAGGTACTGATGGTCCATTGGGTGAGCCTCTGAAGAAAAATGTTAAGGTAAGGCCTGACTCTTTGGCTGCACCTCTGGTCCCTGGCATTCCTCTTGAGGCTAGTGAAGGCCTGGAGGCTCGCATGGTTTCGGGTCTTCCTCCTTCTGTAGGTACTACTCTAGAAAACGTTAGGGAGGGTTCCCACAGCACCTCCGCAGAGTCTTGCAGATGTCTGGTTTGGACAGTATGGGGGAGCCACAGCGTGTTCCTTCCAGTGTTACATGCAGCACCTCCCCTGCCTTTCCGTCGAGGTTGTGCCAACATCTGATCTGGAGCCCAGCCCTGTGTTGGTCCTTCCTTCCCAACCTAGGGTAGAACTTTCTTTTAAGAGAAAACAAAAACTAGTTTCCTGCATTCAGGATCCTTCCCCTGACTGGCAAGCTTTCTCTCAAGGGATTTTGAATGCCTTTCTGGCATTTAGGCCTTCTTCCTTGCCACTTCCTACATCTGCAACCCCTACTCCCCCTCCATTGCTGAGTTACAGCCATCCGAGGAAAATGAAATTGCAGAAATAGTTTGAAGAAGAAAACGGTGACAACCATTTTAAATGCTATTTCTCTTCTGGCGCTCTCCTGGCTGGATTACAAGCAAGCAAAAATACATTTCAAAGTGTAGACTAATAATCCAAACAGGACACCTTGGGGTTAAGAATTAATGTGAAAGGGTCAAACGCTCTCGCTTCTCCTCACTACTCTTTTACAATGTTTTCCAGACATTTAGCTTAGAAGTGGTACACCTGTCTTGACAGTAGTGTACCCATCTCTCCCTCTAGGTTCTTCTGACTCCCATTAATGTGTGTTCCACAAGTCTCCTAAGCTCCGCAACTTTTTGCCATGTTGATACTGATCACTGTTTATATAGGTAGCTGCCTCTTTCCAAAAGTGTAATAAGCTGCCTAGCAGGTGAGAGCTTACAGTGCTATCTGTCTGTCTACCTACCTACCTACCATACCCCCAGCTAAGCTCTAACACCCATACCGATTCTCAGCTATTCTAGATTTTACCTGGATTCTCAGCTGGGGTGCCTTTTGTGTGCAGTCAGCATGTCCAACCTGTGCTTGTGTTGGTTTTCTCTGGGTCCTTTGGTTTCCTCCAATATTCCAAAGACATGCAGTAAGGGGGATCAGGGATTCTAAATTGCCTGCAGGTGTGAATGCATATGTATGTGTGTGTATAATGTGAAAGAAATACCTGGCAACGTACTTCAGTTTCCCCTTTGCCTTTTAAACTCCCCAGGTAGCAGTGCTTTTTTGTGGTTCATTCTAGGAATCGAGTGTAGTTAGTCAGAAGGTGAATAAGCACTGCAGCCTTACATGAGACTGTGCAGGACCGGTATGAGAGAAGCCTCTGTATGTATGGCAACTGCAAGGTTCACGATGAAGGCTATGTGATTTATTAGCCGAAACCAGTCTGTTTCTTTCTCCTGTAACATTATGTGTTTGTAGACATAACATTAAAATATTGTTTTTTGCCACAGTCTGCTGGTCTAATTTTGCTTTAAATTATATTCTGCAGGACACTTACCTGAAGTATCATCACTCTGTTAATGACTCTATAAAAAATTGTCAGATTCCTCACTAGGTGAACGACATTTTGGCGAAGAATTTTCATGCTTCCTTCGAACAACTTTTTAGTTTGCTTTGTTTGAGAGTTTATTTTATAGTTTTCTTTGAAATTTACTTTCACTGTGTAGATTTGTGTGTATCATTTGGTTATATTTCCATTGGACAGGCTTTTCTTCCCATTGACAAGGTACACCGATTTTTGAGGATACTTACTTCCACAATTCCTGTACATTGATTTATGGTTTTGTCTCGTGACAATGCCTCTAGTGTTATGAATCTGTTGTGGTTTGTTGACTATTTTATTATTGGGCACAGTTAATTTCAGGATGTTGTCTTCCTTCACTGTCATTAGTTTATATTGTAGAACTTTGCAGTGTTCTCCCACATTCTAATATTTCATTAAGGGAAATAAATGTTAGGCCTGTCAATGCCGTTCTTCTTAATTGATACTGAACTTTGTGTTACTGTGTTTTACTTTCGCTTAGTTGAGATGCAGCTTTGTAGTATAATTATTTTGAGGTCATTAGCTACATTATTAAAATTAAAACTTTTGCCATCCAGTCTAAAACATGTATGATACCGTCTGAGCTTCTAATTCTTCTTGCATCACTTCCTTAGCATACAAAGTTTATCTGTTTGTTTTCCTCAAACAACATTGCTCAACATATTTGTTCAGTTTTGTTCTTTTATATTTTGTTATGTATCTGTCTCACATGCTAGAGTGCTTTGTATGACATTTTTTTCCTGACCAAATGCAGCATCATGAGTCATAACTTTTAGTTCTGAGTCTCCTAAATCCTGAAATATCCACAGGTTGTGTTGGTTGTTGCTTCATCATTTTGTATTTTAAATATATTAACTTTGTAACTGTATCGAGTAAAGTCTTATACATTTTGTACCAAAGATGTATTTATATACAGCACTGTGTGTTTTTACTGTAATGCCAGTTCTTGTTATGAAATTTTGCTTGACTGAAACATTGTGTCTTTTGTAATGATATTTTGCTGTAATGTCTGTCTTGACCAATGTCATTTTGCTTTGGAAATAGTAAAGTTGACCAAATACTTTGACTAGATGCTATTTGCCTGAAGAAAACTTTTGTTTTGATTAAAGACTGTTACTCGAGAAGTTCTTTAGTTCTTTCTGTCAGAGGTATCTACTTGTCATAACCAAATTCATTTTAGTTTATGAATTTGGCGATGTTTCGTTTAGACCTCTCTGCTAAATTAACATCACATCTTGCCACTTGAAGTAAATGGCAGTTGATTTATTTGCAAAACAAATAATCTTCAGAGAGATATAAATCCACTAAAATTACACATGCACTTTAAATAATTATATCAGAAAAATCAATCAACACATTCTTACACTCTGCATCTCAAAAGAAGTGCCACAGTTAGCTTTAATTGGAAAATAATAATGATAAAGAACAAACTGCAAAATGAAACTGCCAGAATTCCATTCAAAATTGATTAAACATTTGAAAAGGAATTGGCTTTTCCATTACAGCTTATTAAAAAAGGAACAAATCAGATGTCATTTAGCTTGTCAGAGTACTGCACCAAACAGAAGTATGCATTTAATGACCTCGTACATATTAGTGAGCATTTTCTCAATGGTTGTCATGCTAAGTTACTATATTCAACCAAATTTGCATGCGCAGAGTAATGTAAAGATCAGTTTCCACTGTGGCTGGTGTGATTTGTCTGATTTCAGGTTGGCTTTTGCAAGAGACTGCTGGGTTGAGCTTCTTGAGACCCAGATGCTTCTCATAGTTTTGAGTCTTTTAGCATATATGATAATGCCTTCCATGGGTTAATTTTTTATAGCTGTGGGCCATTGTTTTGTAAAAGTATCTCATGCAGTGATCCTAAGGGGTTTGGACATGTGGACACAGCTGGAATGCATGACCTCATGCCATATTGTCTCTCAGCCTTCATTAAATCTTTTTTAGAGGTGCACTGCATATGACCCCAAGATGATGATGAGGATGATGGCACTGATGAAGAAGCAATGGTCATTATCAAACCCATAAAATGCTATGAAATCAATTATTATGGATATGAACTCCTACTTGTTTGGGATTGCAAGCTGTAGCAAATTCATTTACAGTAGCTGACACTTGTGCCTAGGTTAGTATGAAAATATGATGTCATGATAAAGTTGCCATTTGTAAAAATAGTGGCTGTTAAGTAAAACAATTGGAATACAGTGATATAAAATTGAGTGACTTAACTACAGCAAGAAGTTTTGTGCCGGAAAGAAATTACCTGGTGAATAAATTAGTTTTGTGTTACTCCGAAAATGTTTAATTTGTTAAATATACATCAGCTGTGAAGGGGACAGAGGAGTGATATGACAAATTCTGCTGTAAACAAGGGACTGTGTTCCTTGCATGTCATGTGCTACTATTTGACCGAGGAAGGAAGGGAGGTTGTTGGTTCTTTTGATATCACTAGCCAACTTCATGATATGAGAACCATTTTTTCATTAAGGTTGCCTGCTTATCCTTTAATCTTTTGTAATAAGTAGTTTCATCACACTTTTAAGTGAATTAGGATTGACAAATAAATACAGTATCAAAACCCACTACAGTAGATGTTGCATCGCTGCACTGTGTGTGGCCCAAGTAAGTACTGACTTCATTTAGATTGCAGCTACACCTGGTACACTTGGTCTCTTCTAGTATATTTTGTGTACCTTAATTTTTGTTTCAGACGTAGATATTAACACAGAAAGAACATAAGTTACTAGAAAAATTATCTCTTTCATTCATGCACAGTAATAAAAGGATTTTAAGCAATGCAATAAGCTGTTTGGTGTTCTTATGTCTTAACAGGAGTCTAAAGTACTAACAGATGTATTTTAAATACACTTACATATTTTTCTAAGTACAATTAGCCACATGCATGCATCCTGCAATTTTGGATTTCACTGTGCATGCCAGTTATTTGTTAAAATGGTCTGATGCATGTCATATATTTTGCTGCTTTGTTTTTATAGAACAGTGAGATTAACTGTTTATCGTGCTCTCTTTTGTAGCTGGTCCATACCAAATCCCGAATATTATGCCCTTCAGTATGCCGATGGAGCTCAGTCGTACATCACTGAACAGGTAATGCCAAAGATTCCTGTATACCTGTGGACTTTTGTAATGGGCTCTCATACTGTATTGCCATTGTTTACCCTTACTTACAGAAGCTGAGGCAGCACTCAATTCATTTCAAGAACTGCTATTACTTTTATGTGGTGAAACATTGTTTGTGCTCTAGTGACACCTCTGATAACTTAATGCATTCTAGTCATGCATTTTTAATTAAAATTACAAGACAAAGTCTATGTTTTCACTACATGTAATTGTGTAATTGAATTTATTTATACATTAAAGAGCTACTCTGATATGATTTAAAATTTTTATGGACTGAAAAAGGTAACCTGATCATATAATACATTTCTATGTGTAAATGGTCAGAAACTGTTAAATTTTAGTCTCCCAATTCCTACCTGAGGTGTTTTATAACTGCAGCAAACCACTTCAGGACATACGGGATCCTGAGTTCTTTTTAAGACATAGAGGTGCTATACTGGGGCTTTTGTGCCTCAGGACGTTTGAGGCACTGAGGCATGCACTTAAGTTGTTCAGTGACCCTGTCTTAGATTATTAGTTCTAAATATTTTCAGTTCTTATTTGATCGTGATTTGCCTTCTCACTTTCTACTTCCGTATTCATTCTCTCTGATGTCACATGTTTTTTGCATGGTGTACCTTAGGCACTGTTGTACTTGTATAATTTCTGCATTGATGTGTAATGTAGCTTTTGAGGGCTGTTGCTATTTGGATTATGTTTATATTTTTAAGTGTGTGGCAGCCTGTCCTTCTTTTCAAGAATTGTTCTCTCTTTAGAGATGTACAGCATCTTAAGAATCCAACTGACTGGGCAGTGTCCATGTCAGAAATTGCTGTTTTTTTTTTTTTTTTTTTTTTTGTGCTGATCCATCATGAATGATGGCACTGGAGCACAATGGGAATGCTTCCTTCCCAGTTCTGCAGATATCTGTTCCCTAAATAATTTTCATGCGTTTGTATCACTTCTACATATGTTCATCTGTAGCTGTCTTATGGCCTGATATTTATCAGCCAGTAACTGTAATCCTCCACTCAAGTAAGGATGCCAGCCATATGGATGTAGAAGTGGGAGCGAGTAAACAATAAATGACTCTTATCTTTAACAACAAGCAAAGGCAGCACCAAAGGGTGAAAGCTCCTGTGGTTCGAAAAAAATAAGCAAAAAATCAGTAAAATAAAGACTATCCACAGAGGCTATACACGGCAGGCTACTGCTGGCACTAATACACCACTGAATAGTTCATACAAAATGAACGAAGACGCGGACTTCTACAAACAGTCCAAATTTATTAAAACAGTTAGCGCTTTCACCACGAAGGCTTCTTCGGACTTAAACACATCAAATTTCCATGCATTGAAATAGTGAAGCATGTTCACCCATAGGTTAAAACAACTTCTGACATCATACACTGAAATTCAAATGCAGAACTCTAAAAACAAAACATTGCAAAAATAAAGTATAGTCCACAAGCTCACTTAATAATGATTTAAAACATTCAAAGCACTAACAAAATCATTAAAAATCGCTCATGAAAGTTAAAACAAGTATTGGCAAATTAGCCTTATTAATGTCAAGATTACTAAACGTATAAAACTGGACCTACACTTCAAAAAGAATACCACATTAGAATATCATAGCAACTTACAAATTCTTAGACATAAAGACATACGTGCAACCATGCACTATATACAAAGAAAGTGAACATAAATGGCAAACATAACTGCAGGATTCTAGAATCATAATGCCACTCCTTTCATAAAATCATTTCTTTAACAAGAAAGGTCACTAACGTGGTATTCTTTTTGAAGTGTAGGTCCAGTTTTATACGTTTAGTAATCTTGACATTAATAAGGCTAATTTGCCAATACTTGTTTTAACTTTCATGTTATGTATTATTATTTGAGCGATTTTTAATGATTTTGTTAGCGCTTTGAATGTTTTAAATCATTATTTAGTGAGCTTGTGGACTATACTTTATTTTTGCAATGTTTTGTTTTTAGAGTTCTGCATTTGAATTTCAGTGTATGATGTCAGAAGTTGTTTTAACCTACGGGTGAACATGCTTCACTATTTCAATGCATGGAAATTTAATGTGTTTTAGTCTGAAGAAGCCTTCACGGTTAAAGCGCTAACTGTTTTAATAAATTTGGACTGTTTGTAGAAGTCTGCGTCTTCGTTCATTTTGTATGAACTATTCAGTGGTGTATTAGTGCCAGCAGTAGCCTGCCGTGTATAGCCTCTGTGGATAGTCTTTATTTTACTGATTTTTTACTATTTTCTTTAAATTCACTCTACCAGCTCAGGATTGCAGTGAAACTGAGCATTGGTACTGTTGTACTTGAAACAAACTGAAAACTGATTTCATTTTTCTAAGCCAGTCATTTGAACCTGTATAATGTCTCGGTGTGTATGCTTGTTGATTTCAAGCTCTTATTTCTCCTCTAGAGATCTACTTGTGCCAGCTTTGAAGACACAGTATTTTTGAATCTGTCTAGTGCATGAATCTTATTTCAGCTGTTAGACCAAAGAGTGTGTATGATCGGTGATGTCACATACTGTGGCAAGAAGTAATACTTCCCTGTGTGTTTGTGTGTGTGTGTGTGTGTGTGTGTGTGTGTGTGTGTGTGTGTGTGTGTGTGTGTGTGTGTGTGTGTATGTAAGTGAGTGGGTGGGTGTGGGTGCATGTGTGTGATTCTATATATGACTATGACTATATGGATCTGTGTCAGTGTGTGTTTATGTTTATCTCTTCACCTGTCTACCAGTAGTTATGCATGTATATGTGTGTGTGTGTATTTGCATTTTTATGTATGTGTGTGTCTGTACATATGTGTATGTATATGTGTGAGTGTGTCTATCCCTCTCTCTGTGTTCGGTCTCAAGTGTTTCCTGTGAAATTTGCCTTACATGCCTCCTGCTCCACTTAGCAGAGGTGTTACAGAATTTCTCCTCTTGTAATAGGTAACAAACACCAGGAAAGCATAACAGAAGGTAAGTGATGGGGTTACGGATAGCATATTCTTCATACAACCAGTAGTGTTTTCTGCAGTATGAAGTATCACTGATTTCTGCACTTAGCTCACGCTTTTATGTATGCAGATCACACTTTGCTTTCAGTGTAATGTGTTCTGACAGTGAACCACATTGGGATGTTCATTAAGGGATTTTAATACTCTCCCCTGGGGCATAGAGTTAGTTAACCACTGGCCTTGTGCTTTAGGATATCTCAGGAATGTGTAATAAATTCATTTAATGCTCTCTGTATCATGATTTTTTCCCCTACAGAGAGCACTTCTAGACAGTGCTATATCATGAAGAGCTTGGTTTACTTTTCAGATCATGTTTGCACTGCAGTACAGTGTAAAATTGTTTAAAATATTTATGAGAACTTTAAGAAGACATAGACCCTAGGATGATCATTTTACTAAAACACTTTGTTAAGGGAGCTTGGCTTGTGTTTGACACAATAATAATTGAATCTCATATGAATAATCATTAGTGTGGAACTGCTGTCTGTTTTTTTTTATAAAATATCAACATGGATATTTCTCATTTCCCTGAGATGGTGCAACTTTGAAGTTGGTATATTTAAGAAGCTGGGGACAGAGGGTACATGCTTGCTTGTTTCCTGCAAAAATGCTTTTTTCTTTTCATTTTCACTTTAGATGTTCTTCATATTCAAGAGATTTTGTCCCTTTATGATTGTAATTTTGATGGTCAATTACAAAGGACTCAAACTCCTATCATGAAGCTCTTTATGAAAAGTACTATATTAACACAGATAGTTTGCCACTGTTTACAAATATTTCTAGTGGTCTGTCACAACACTATATTTTAAGCTTTACTAGTGCTTTTGTCTATGCCAGTGTACAAGGTTCAAAAGAAACTCTAGTAGCGTTTTAACTTGTGTTGACAGCAGAAACCCTGAAATGTTCCCTGAAATGTGCTTGGCTATGAAAAAGCCACTCCTTTACATTTTTAGAATCAGTTGTTTATGAGTAACATTAAATGGCTGGAACTAAAACTGTTAATAAGAATTAGCCTTTTGTTTCTTTTCGGTGCTTGAGGTTTCCACAGAACAAAGGCTGTTTTTTATTCTCACTTTATGTAATGTAACATTGTGCTTTTTGCTTCCTTAGTAATGAACTCTAGTGAAGCTTATCCAAAGCAGAAACATTCATTAGAACTGAATTTGTAATGGAAAAAAGCATTCTCAATTCATGCACACATATATATGCTTTTCATCTGTTATAAAACTAATACATTTCCATGCTGTTTTTCTCTGCTTTGGATTTCAGCTTTTCTAAGACTATTGTTAAGTCTTTTAAGATGCAGAGTTGCTTAATTTAAAGTGAAAATACTATTTTCAGTACTTAAACAAATCTTAAAGCACTTGAAAAGAAGGCAGCAGGATCCTGATATATATATATATATATATATATATATATATATATATATATATATATATATATATCATATATTTTTTTTTCATAAAAAGTTTTTAGTTGTTGGGGTCCTGCTGTCTTCATTTCAAGCATTTTACGTTTTGTTTTTGTATTCTTATACTCTGCTTTTTTTTGGCATTTTTACTTTTGGATAACCTTCAGCACTTATTTTGCATAAACTAAACAAAAAGTCTAGGGCTGATTATATCAATTGTTCTTCAAGCTGCCCCTGCTCTTAATTTATGAATGGAAAAGGTAGGAAGTGGCATTTTGTTAGGGCTGTTATGAAATAATATCTAGGTATTAGATGTCAACATAATGCTAAAACACTAGAGTCTGATGAGGAGTACAGGTTACTAAATATTCTTTTTTATCCTGTATGATGTGTTTGCATTCTATGCTTAATGTCTTGTACCATAAGCATTGACTTTAGGATAAATATTTCAGTACAAACAAGGCTTTTCTATTCTTTGCAGAATACATGTTGTTGTTGTTCTGAGTATTATCTGTGAACTCAGTGAATTACCCTAGAGAACGTTATACTGCACTACAGGTAACTTGACAGCCAGTGTCTCAAAATTAGGGATTCAAGTGCCTTGTACCTCTGTGGGCTGCACACAGCTAGAACCTGAATATGAGTTTGGTCAGACAGCTGTGAGGAGAGAGTGGGAAGGGGGTTTTAGGCTTTATGAGCAGGGGGGTGATTTTAGACTTAAGGAGTGGGAGCTTAGAAGGTAGGAAGGGATTTTAGGCATAAGCAGCACAAAGGGAGTTTTAGGGTTAGGGAGTGATCAGGGAATTTAGGTTTATAGAGGAGACTGGAGCTTTAGGTTTCACGAGTGATCAGGTAATTTAGAGTTGGAGAGGGGAGTGGAGATTTATGGTAAGGGATTGATAAGTCATGTTGGGAACTGGATAGAAGTTTTAGGCTTAGACCTTAGGCTCTGGTAGGACTATGTTGTTTTATTCAGTCAGGTGTGGGAAGGGATATGTAGAAATGGGAGATCAGGCTAGTTTGAGCACTTCCTTTTTCAAGCAAATGGCAGCAAGCAGGTGTGTTGAGAGCTGTAGTAGAGCCTGTTATACCAAATAAAGTCTTTGAAGACTGAGAGCTCTTCATTGTTTCAGTCAGTTGTCAATGCATATAAACTACACTGCAGGTATCTAATGGTCTCTCCCCCAACTGATGTCTATTCATTAGCATTCATTATCCTTGTCTTATTACTTGTGCACTGTCTGCATAAAGAAGAAACCAAGCAATTCAGTGTGCGAATATGCAGTCTAAAAGGCCAAATTAGTAAATGAAGAGGCTCATATAGTATCAAACGGACCAGGCACACCACAGGACAGTTCCAAATTAAAAAGCTCAGGTGGAGAAGCTAGAAATCTAAAAAGCCTTGTTAAACATTGAGAAGGTAAAAATCCTTAGAGTGAACCACTGACCACTAGTTCCTTATAATATATTTAATCACATTAGAACAGATTAAATGGTTAAGGGCTTTTTCTCTTATAAATTGGACTTCATAAGAACCATTTAAACAAACAACTTGCCACAATTTAAATACTAAAATAAGTAATATGATTACATCAATAAACTATTTTAAAAAAGCACAACAGGATATTACATAATTTAAAACCTAAAAAAACACTAATGTCCAAAAATTCTATTAACCAGAAAAATCAGATGAAAATGTAATTCAAAAAAATGTTTCAAATAATATATGTTGGAAAATTGTTTTGTATTCAGTATGTAGTCTCACAAAAATAAAATTTCTAATCTAGCTGCTCTAAATTTAAGAACAGGGTAATAGATATCTGTTCATTTAACCCTGGGTTATTAGATGCATGTATTCATAATTGCCGGGTAATAGATATCTGTTCATTCATCCCTGGGCATTTAGTCATAATTGCCAAATAAGTTCCCTTAACTCTGCTGTAGCTTCCCATGAACCACCTTGAGGATCAATAGGAACAATTTAGAGAATGCCAAACAATAACTTAGAAAAGCTAGCACAATTTGTTGCATATTTACACAACGAATTGTTTAAGTTACCTCTAGGAGATGGTCTTGTGATTGTTGATAAAATTGACTATACTAATGTCATAACATGGTACAAGACACTAATACATATGAAAACTTTTTCTGAAATGAAATGTCTCTAGCATATAAGAAAATTGACCTCTTTCTAGATGACTCTTTGACCCAAGGAGTTACTGACATAGACCCATATATTTTTTTGGTAAATATAACTCCCTTCATTCTACTGTATTTGGTACTCCCAAAATACATAAAGATATAATTTCTCCAGCATATCGCCTGACTGTGGCAGCACAAAATTCTAAAACATACCCTCTTGCAGTTTTTGTGGATCAGATTCTCCAAGAATCGTTTATGTCAGTGGAATATATTTTAAAAGATTCATGGGATTTTCTATCTAAAATTGAATCTCGTTTCTACAGTGATGGTGTTAGTTTTTCTACAATTGCTGTAATAGATCTATTTACCTGTATTCCCACCATCTAGGGCTTGAATTTTTCATTCAGCCATTACTGACTTAACTAACCTTGAAGGTAGGGTTATTAACTTTATTACTGACCTAATGGAATTGATTCTGTTCCACAATTTTATTTATTGTGAGGGGGGAATTTTTTAGACAATTACAGGGAGTAGCTATGGGAGCAAACTTTACCCCTATATATGCAAATATTATATTATACAGTTGGGAAAAGGTCTCTGTAATGGGATGCGTATGTTCACAATTTTGATATAGTGATTTTTGTGTTTTGGATGACATATTTATTTTATGGAAAGACTCTGGGACTCACATAAATGACATTGTTGGTTATATTAATTTGTTTGTGTCTTTCGGCTTTTCCCGGTTAGGGGTCGCCACAGCGGAACTCCGGTCCGCTAATGATTGGCAGTAGATTTTTACGTACTGGCTTGCCGGGTCTAATGCACAACCTTCAGCGAAGGAATGCCCATTCACGCATGTTGCCACACAGAAGACACTCTAACTGAGAATCGAATGGGCAACGTCTAACTGTGAGGCGACAACACTACCTTAGCACCACCACCGCAGAGTATTGTTATATTAATAAAATTATATAATTTCTAAAATTTACTAGTAAACATTCTATGGATTCAATTGATTATTTAAATGTCACTGTTTTTAAAGATTATTCCAATGGATGTTTTTGTTCCAAGATTTTTAGAAAATCTACTTTTTCCAACAGTTACCTGGATTTCCATAGTTGTCAAGGGCAGTTAGTTAGAGCAGCCAGTATGTATTTAGATTACAGTTCTTTTAAGACTGAAGTAAAACTGTTGACCCATATGTTCTTGGAATGTCAGTATCCCCCCAAACTGTTGTATGACATTAGCAAAGATGTTTTAGATAATGGGGGACTAGATTTACACCCTTATTGAGAACTAATGATAATGTATCTGCATCACTGTTTTCAATATCTGCACTTCAAGCTACACATACCTATGAAAATGCTTCAACTTTTTCTCACTCCTTGGTAGGTACTTTTGGTAATTTTACTAAGGAAATACAAGATATTATCACAAAGAACTGGAATAGTTTTAAGATAGATAAAGAAATTTACAGGATCTGAGGAATTGCTCCTACATTTGTATACAAAACTGTAGCAATGTTAAATATTTAATGGAGCATCAACTGAATGTCAGTAGTAGTAGGATTTTTAAGGGCACTAGAAAATGTGGCACTTGTAGCCAGTGTTGATACATCCTTGAACAGAAAGAAATTATGATAGGTGTTCCTCCTATTAAAATATCTCTAGAAAATGGAAACTGTGGTTCAAAAGGGATTATATACATAACCCTGTGCCAAAGTTACTCTAGTTACTGCATAGGCAAAACAGAGACACAGTTTATAGAAAGAATATACGAGCATGTGTATGTCATCTCCAGAGGTAACTTAAACAATTCATTGTGTAAACATGCAAAAATTGTGCTAGCTTTCCTAAGTTTTTGTTTGGTATTCTTGAAGTTGTTACTATTGATCCTCAAGATAGTTCATAGGAATCTAAAGTAGAGTTAAGGGAACTTATCTGGCAATTACGACTTGAATGAACAGATATCTATTGCCCCTGTTCTTAAATTTAGAGCAGCTAGATTACAAATTGTATTTTTATGAGACTACATATTGACTACAGAACAGTTTTCCAACATATATTTTTTTAAATGCATTTTCATCTGATTTTACTGGTTAATAGAATTTTAGGACATTAGTGTTTTTTTTAGGTTTTAAATGATATAATATACTGTTGTTCCTTTTTAAATAATGTATTGGTTGTAATCATATGGCTTGAGTATTTAAATTGTGGTAAGTTATTTGTTTAAATGGTTCTGATGAGATCCATTTTAGAAGGACGAAAGAGCTTAACCATTTATTCTGTTTTAATGTAATTAAATATATTATAAGGAGTTAGTGGCCAGTGGTTCACTGTTTAAGGTTTTTCACTTTCTCAATGTTTGTCAAGGCATTTTAGTTTTTTAGCTTCTCCACCTGAGCTTTTTGATTTGGAACTGTCCTGTGATGTGCCTGGTCCATTTGACACTACTTGAGCCTACTTCTTAGCTAAAAATAAAAATAATAATTATTTGTGCCTTCTACCTGATTTCCCATTTGATCTGTACCAGACATCAATTGGGCAAGCCTAAATTAATTAAGAACAAAATGTGACCTCATATGATACTTTTCACAGGCACAGTTCATTATGCTTTCAGGCACTAACTGCTATTTGTCGCAAATTTTCAAACCTCTGTTCTCAATGTGTACCTTATTATGTGTACTTTGTGCTTCATTATGTAAACATTCATATACTATCTTGGTACTACGTTTTTGTAAAATCTTGTAAATTTTGTTCTGTGCAATATTCTGTAAAATTCTGTTTTGTAAAATATTTTCTTTGTCTTTTCTTTGTGTAAATGTTTTTCGTGAAGTATTTATTTTGTAATAAGTTTGTAACCTTTTCTCTGGAGCTTTCCTCCCCAGGCCTCCACTGAAAATGGGCTCCTACCCAGAGGACTATCCCAGTAAACAAAAATAAAATAAAATATATAAATAAAAATAATTCTAGCCACCTGTTAATTGCAAGCACCTTTGCGGTTTCTTCTACCTTTCCTTAACTGACCACTGACTCTTTCTACATTTTCACAATTTATAGAAAAAAGGTGTGCTTACAACCCGAAGTAACTACGGTTTATATTCTATAAGTTTTAGTACCTAAAATGGATACGCAAACCAGAACTTTCTTGTTAGATATTGCCACCATAGCATTGGAATGCACTGACTTATTATCCAATCACTTGCATTTCAGAACTCTTCCAATTACCGTAGCTAGCTACTGATGAGGCTGATAGTGAGGATTTGTTGCCCTCATTGATACTTACTGACAGATAGAACTGAGCTGTTATCTGTGAGTGGTCCTCACTAACAGAGAGTAGAGCTGGAAATAAGGTGCTTATTATCAGTGCAGTGCAGATTTACCTGTCATTAACACTAGTCGACAGATGGGAGTGAGCTGTTACCAGTAAGAATGTATTCTGTATTCTGCATCTGCACTCACTGGTCTGTCTCTGTAGCTGAGAGTTAGGTAACATTCAGCGGATGTCATTCTAAGGATATATTTTACATAGTCTGCACTTACTAGCAATGACAAATAGATGGATCTCAGTTATTATTCATTAGTCTGTACTCACTGATGGTGATTGGTAGGTGGAAATGAGTTGTTATTCACTAACTCTGCTGCCTATAATCTGTACTCATTGGCAGTGACTGGTGGGGGGAGGGGTGGTAAACTCTTATTCAATGAGTGCACTTCCTACCGTCTGTACTCATTGGTAGTGACTGGTGATTGGAGGGGAGGTGAACTCTTATTCAATGAGTGCACTTCCTACCGTCTGTACTCATTGGCAGTGACTGGTGGGTGGAGGGGAGGTGAACTGTTATTCAGTGAGTGCACTTCCTACAGTCAGTAGTCATTGGCAGTGACTGTTGGGGGAGGGGAGGTGAACTCTTATTCAATGAGTGCACTTCCTACCATCTGTACTCATTGGCAGTGACTAGTGGGTGGAGGGGAGGTGAACTCTTATTCAGTGAGTGCACTTCCTACACTCTGTACTCATTGGCAGTGACTGGTGGGTGGAGGGGAGGTGAACTCTTATTCAGTGAGTGCACTTCCTACAGTCTGTACTCATTGGCAGTGACTGGTGGGTGGAGGGGAGGTGAACTCTTATTCAGTGAGTGCACTTCCTACAGTCTGTACTCATTGGCAGTGACTGGTGGGTGGAGGGGAGGTGAACTCTTATTCAGTGAGTGCACTTCCTACAGTCTGTACTCATTGACAGTGACTGGTGGGTGGAGGGGAGGTGAACTCTTATTCAGTGAGTGCACTTCCTACAGTCTGTACTCATTGACAGTGACTGGTGGGGGTGGGGTTGTAAGCTGTTATTCAGTGAGTGCACTTCCTACAGTCACTAGTCATTGGCAGTGACTAGTGGAGGGAGGGGTGGTGAACTGTTATTCAGTGAGTGCACTTTCTACGTTCTGTACTCATTGGCAGTGACTGGTGGGTGGAGGGGTGGTGAACTCTTATTCAGTGAGTGCACTGTACTCATTGACAGTGACTGGTGGGGAGAGGGGCGGTGAACTGTTATTCAGTGAGTGCATTTCCTACAGACTGCACTCATTGGCAGTGAGTATTGAATAGGACTGAGTTTTTATTTAGTACGTACTGTCAGGTCTGTCTGAACTTGTCATATTTTGTTTTGAGACTATGTTTCTTCAAATCTGAGTTATAATAATTTAGCAATAATCTGTGACTGGGTGTGTGTAATGCAGGATTTACACACGGTTGACAAGATTTTATTAAAAGAGCCTAGCCGGAGTGAATAAAGCCAAGCATGAGTAATTCCTGCTTTAGCCACACCCCAATTGTAGATTATTGCTATTGTACAATGACATTATTTTAGAAAATGTTCTACAAATGGACTTTAATGTTCTGATGGCTTCAAGTTGTGTGGGGCATTTAAGATATGCACTGTACATGGACAGTACACTGCTGTTTCTGCTATTTTTTAAAGGTAGTAATGAGTTTGCATGGTCCATGTAGTGTACCTCTCAATAGTTTTGATTTCTGCAGAATATCTAGATGTTTGTGTCATACTTTTGGTCTGTTCTTAGTAAAAGCTATGACTTTTTTGGCAACTAGCTAAAGTCACTAATAATGACTAATAATGACAGATGTCAGTTTAGAATGTTATGCCTTGGAGCTGCTTGTATGGGCACTGAGGACACTGAGAGCTGGGAATTTTTTTAATTATATAGTAGTTTAATGAAATAGGGAAGGTTTTTTATTGTTCTTCATTTTAATAGTTGAAACTCTCTGCATGTCAAAACAGAAATACATATATATATATATATATATATATATATATATATATATATATATATATATATATGGATTCTACACATATATGTATAGGGAGCAGTGGACATTCTGATAAAGAGAGGCATGTTTGATCAATCCAGACACTTTTTTGTGTCATCAATAAATTGCTTATTTTGTACTTTTCCTTTATATTTATCTGCATATCTTCTAAGTTTTTCCGCCTGTGCTGAGATTTTTAGTTTATTTCTGATAGTGCATGATAGATCCTGATCTGTTCTAATATTGCACATTGCTTTTATCACGTCTTTCTACATATTTTTGTTGATCTGTTCCCTCTTCTATACTCTTCTAACAGTGACACTTCTTGTCTTAGTTGCTTTATAGTTTTCTCTATTTGATACTTCTTCCATGATGGTATCCGATTTCGCCCCTCCTCCATTGCTGATCTCCTTTTCTACTTTTCCTCTTTGTCTTCTTATTTTCTGTGTTGTAAAGTTTTCCATGTCTGGATTCCTTTGTCTGCATTTCTCTTCAAATATCATTGGTGCTGCTGTTTTTGTATTGATTAGCTTTGCTTTCTCCTTTGCATAGATATTACACCATATTAAATCTCTTTTTCTTTCCCATGTCCATATTTGTTCTTCAGACATCTCCTGATCTTTCTGTTTCTCCTTACTTTGGGGACTCACTCCATCATGCTGTGATGTAACCCGTGTTAGACCTTCTACATCAAATCCTTCACTTCGCAGGCACTCCATAACTTCAACTTTTATTTTTTTTTTACTTCGAGTTTACTAATCTGCTTTTCTACATTTCCTATTTGTAATATTATTTTTTTATTGTGAAATTTTCCATGTCTGGATGCCTTTGCCTGTATTTCCCTTCGAATATCTTTGGGGCTGCCTTCTTTATGTTGATTAATTTGGTTTTCACCTTTGCATAAATATTAGCTGTGGTGGTGGTGCTGCGGTAGCGTTGTCGCCTCACAGTATGACATTGTCCTGTTCGATTCTTAGCTAGAGCGTCTTCTGTGTGGAGATATGCATGAATGGGCATACCTTCGTTGAAGGTTGTGCGTCAGAGCTGGCAACTTGGCACGTAAAAATCTACTGCCAATCATTAGCGGACCAGAGTTCCGCTGTGGCGACCCCTAACCGGGAAAGGCCGAAAGACACAACAACACTATGGCTTTTTAACACCGTGGTGGTGGTGCTGCGGTAGCATTGTCGCCTCACAGTATGACGTTGTCCTGTTCGATTCTCAGCTAGAGCATCTTTTGTGTGGAGACATGCGTGAATGGGTGTACATTCATTGAAGGTTGTGCATTAGAGTTGGCAACTCAGCACATAAAAATCTACTGCCAATCATTAGCGGACTGGAGTTCCGCTGTGGCGACCCCTAACCGGGAAAAGCCGAAAGACACAACAACAACCTTTGCATAAATATTGCACCATGTCAAATCTCTCTTTCTTTCCCGTGACCATACTTCTTTTTTATATGTTTCATAAATATCTAGGTTTTGTTGTTTGTATTTTCACACTTCTTCAGATGCTTCTTTTTTAAAACAGATCAAAGTTTCTTGGTCTATATACAATTTTTCAAAAGTCTGTTGTATTAATGACCACAAATTTTTATTTGAAACTTCTGACAGTTTTTCTTGCAGAAGTATTTTTCCTTCCTCTAATTTCTCTCTTAATCTTTTTGTATGTCTTTTGGTCTGGAAATACTGGGCTTTTTGCATAATAGTAACAATACATAAATTCTTTCTTATCCTCTGTAGTCCACTCTTTTGTCTTTATGGCTCTTCATTAGCATATCTTTTTTGTGATTTTTGTTGACTGCTACTTCCTTCTACAACGGGGGTGGGGGCATTCTCTCCATGGGCCTGGTCTGGTCTCATTGTAGGAATGTTTCCATATTTTGAGGATTTTACACTGTCATTTTTTCCAGTCCTGGCAACAGTGCACCTACCAGGATTGGGTACTACTTCTGTCTGTGATATATGCTATATAAATACAGTCTATAAATCAGTGTTGCCTTGGTGAGATTTTGAGAAAACAGGGTCCACCTTGTGAAGGTACTCACCAAGACTTGAGGATGAATTCAATTTCAGCACTACTACTCTCCTTTGCTTGCTGACTTTTCATCTCTCCATTTGGACCCCATCTATGGATAGGTCTCCCTCTATGGATATTTGAATGAATAAATAAATAAGTAAACAAAGGTATTGGTTATTCTAAGTGCAAAGTTATTCACAAAGTTCCCAGGTTGTGGCTAAAATTGGTCCTGGTGGATCAGGCTACTACTATGGTTAACAAACTCAGATTGGTGATCTGCTAATGTGGTTCTCTATGAACAAGAGACAGACTTTGAAAGAACTACGTAACTGCACGTGAATTAGTCTAATGTCTTTCTTTGCAATGTAATAGTGACTCTTAAAAATGATTCAGGAGGTTTATGAAGAATAAGTGATGGAATGCTGTATTCTGCTTGGCATTCACTCAGTGACAAACACGAGCTGTATTTTATGCAGCTGAATTCCTGCCTGACTTTAGTGAGTTATAAGGAGAATTCATGAAAGTGGTTTAATTTCAGCAAGGTGCTTGACACTGTACCACACTTAAAGTTAACTGAAGGAGTGAAAGCTGTAGGGACTGGAGTGAGCAGTGGAATGGATGGATGGATGGATGGATGGATGGATGGATGGATGGATGGATGGATGGATGGACAGAGAGCTGGATGGATCAGTAATTGGATATAAAGGCAGAAGCCTGAGGATGAGGATGGGGTGTTTCAGTCTGAAAACAGAGGGATGACTAATGAAGTGCCATAGTAGTTGTGGTAGAATTGGTGTTGTTTGGCATTTGTGCCTTTTGATACAAATTTAGTGGAGATGTTTCTTCTACAGGGGAGAGGTGGAATCTGCAAAGAGATTTGGTTAGATTGTAGCAATGTAAATGCGGTGCCAATAATAAATGGAAAATAACTCATACACAATGAAAGACACACTATGAAAGCTTATCTGGATATAACAGAAATGAAAAAAGAATATTTACTTATTTATTTATTAACGTTTGATTAATGAGGAAGTCCAACTGGATGGATGGGGAGAAAAGCTCCGGAATGTTACAAAAACATTTTAAGACCAATAATTTTACAATCTTTACAAAATACAAAAACATTTACTGTTTAAATAATTATACAGAATTAGATATACTATGAATACATTTGTTAAGAACAGATACAACTTATATGATGATGATTTAATATTTAGAGAAATTCTAGCCATTTTAAAGAAGTTAAAGGTAAGTTAGTATAATACAAATAGGGACTGCAATATGAAGTGAGAGAAAAAATAGGGTTATGGCATATTTTGAAAGAGAGTCGGGGAGAGAAATTGATTTAAGGAGGTGGGAGGTATAAGGGTCTGAATAGGTACTTGTTCATATATCCTGTTGTTGAACAAGAACAGAGGCATATTTTGGCTAGGAAGTCTTTCAGAATGGTTTTAAAGGACAGGAGGGAGGGTATTGACATGATAGATACTTGTAAGGAGTTCAAGTCTTAGCAACATGCTATGAGTACAGACCATGCCCAGCAGATTTGATAGGTTTGTAGACTGAAAGAAGTTTTTGGTCACTGGATTGCAATGACTGAGTCAGAACATAGTTGTGTAGAATGGTATTTAATGCTGGACAAGCAGATGGATGCTGAATAATGTTATAAGTGGTAAGAAGCTGTGTACGCATTACTTGATGAGGCATTTCTAATCAAATTAGTCCTATACAGTGGTGGGTTTTGAAGGGGGTATTTGCTGCAAATTTAGCCAGTTTATTATAACATTTGTTCAAGTTTTGCTTTTTGTGATGCCTGGAGGTTAGTAAGGATGGGAGTGCCACAAAGAAGTGAGGGGAGGAGGTAAGTAGTGGCAAGTGTAGTTCTAGTTGCATTGATGAAAACGTTTTTGGCTGTATAAAGCATCCCTAGTATTTGCTGAGTTTTTGTTTTATGCAATTTTATATATGCAAGTCAAATTTAAGGTTATCATCCACTATCATCCCTAATAATTTGATATGAGAAGTGATTATAATGGATGTATTATTAAGAGAGAGAGGAGTGTAAATTTCATTTTTTCATGGGAGAGGGATTTGGGGGAAACAGATGTGTTTTGGGGGGGGGGTTGGGAAGTAGGAGTTGTGAGTTACAAAGTCATGTTTCAGTGTCTGTTAAAGTATCATGAGTAATTTTTTGGAGATGTGCCAGGTATTTTGATGTGCATATGAATGTGGAGTCATCTGCATATTATATCGGGGTGCCTGTTGGCTGGATGTGTGGATGGTGTTATTGAGAATGTTAAATAGGAGGAACCAAGGACAGAGCCTTGTGGTACACTGGTGGTGACTGTGAGGTATGGAAAGAGATTGAAGTGCCATTTTATGGACTGACTCTTATTGGATAAGTAGCTTTTGAACCATAGAAGGGTGGTCTGAGATAGTCCTAGTGAGGATATTTGAAGTAGAAGTTTGTTGTGACAATTTGTGTTGAAGGCTTTAGACAATCTAGAAATAAGAAGGAGACAGTTTGCTGTTATCTCTAGCTTTGCTGACAGTTTCTGTAATGGTTAGAAGTGCAGTGATAATACAGTGGAAGGGATGAAAACTGTGTTGTGTGGGGAGGAAACAGTTCTTCCTGCTGGAGATAGTTTAGCAATTGTTTTGAATACATTTTTCAATTATTTTGGAGAGGGGGATACGATTGCACATGTCTGGTAAATTTCCTCCATTATATAGAGGGTAATCTGTGATTTTTTTTTCCAGAGAGAGGGAACGTGAAATTCCTGGACTGATCGATTTATAAAGATAAGAATTATAAGAATTGAGACAGGATAGACAATGCTATTGGCTGTTATTTTAATGTATTTCATCAGCTGAAGTAGAGTATGGTTTGAGTTTGTTTAAGAGTAGATTTATATAGGATGTGAACACAGGTTTGAAGGTGAAAGTGGACGTGGTGATACATGGCTGCTGGACAGGGTTGGGATTAGATGTTGGCGAATCCTTGGTTAGGGACATTATACTATCTATGAAACAAGGGTGGAACTCTATTTACAGTTTTGAGTGCTGAGTTATTGGATGAGAGGTTAGAGTTGAATTTTTGGCCAGGATATAAGATTTCTTTAATGGTTGACCAGAATGTTAAAGGTTGTGTTTACTGTAGTCTTGAGTGTTGTTATAGTATAATTTTTGTCTTCATTTTTTTTGCTTTTTAGTATGGTTACGGAGCATTCTGGAGTTTTCAAGATATTAATACATTGCTGGGGGGGGGGTGAATCAGGTGACATAGAGAAGTTTAAACTGTTTCACTAGACACTAGTGAGAGACCATACAGTATACTACTTTGGTTGTGGGGAAAATGGCTGAAGTTATTAAAATACCGGAGGGTGGTGCATAGGTGAGTCATTAAGATAAGTAGGAATGTAAGGATCTGCTTATAAGGAAAAGCTAGATGACTGCTGGAAAAGAGGACACATGACATATGGGTTTACCGAGTGGTAGACAATTAATGAAGTGGTGCTTGTTGTAAGGAATGAAAAGAGAAAGTGTAGTAATTATCATTGTTTAATTTTGTGAGGAAGCTTAGGTCACTCATCGGTAAGTACTTCTTCAGAGAAAGTTTGGCAGGTAAGTGGAGCAAACTGTCAGACTGTATTGGGCCATAGAGGAGGGAACTAGTTCAAAGCTGCACACTTGAATAGAACTAATATTTTTTTCTTTTTTTGTCTGTTTGTCTTTGTGTTGTTCAGCAACTGTATAATCCATAGTTTGCATTCACTGGTAGTGACTAAAAGTGGGGAGTATATCACTTCAGCTAAACACAATTTTATCAGAACCCATCTTGATGTACAGCAATATATCAAAAATAATTACAAAGAGTGTTTTCACACTGTGGGGGTGGGGGTGGGGGAGTGGGAAACACCCTTACACTCCCATAGTATCACATCTCTAAACATACTAATCCTTAGATCATACAACATAAAGAGAAATTTCATTACTTCACTGTTCAGTGATTTCACCATTAAGTATCAACATCACAAGATCATCCGTATAGAAGTGGACCTACCCCTCAGCAGCCAAGGGGAGTTCCGCATGACCAGTCAGAATCAGAGGAATGTTCTGCCAAGAGGCATGGGGGTGCAAGTGATCCAACAATCAGGCAGCCTGCAGGAGATGTAGGAGTGCAAGGGGCCCTGAGTGGGAACTGGAACCAGTGAAGGAGGTCTCTTGGCTGGGTGTAAGCAGCAGCTTGGAGGGGTAAACCCTGACAGAAGTCTGGAAGGGAGCACAAGGCAGATGGTGGCCAACCCAGGACAGCTCCCGCTTAATTGAGAGGGGTCTGGGTCCCCTCCCAGATGGAAGTGTAGATGGGAGTGTTAGGCTGAGAGTGGCAGGCTGAGAGACCTACCACCAGTGTGAGGGGCATTTGCCTGTGTCCCCCCACAGACAGAAGTTTGAAAGGATGGGCAAGACAGAAAGTGGCCAGATTGGGAGCGCTCCCACCAGGGTGAGAGGCATTTGGCTGTATCCCCCCAGACCACATCAGTCCTGAAGAATTACAAAGCCTCCCGTGAGGCTCTGGATCAGTAATCCTGTGTGGTGCAGCAATCCGTATGGGAGCAGATCTGTCCCTCGATGGCTGAGAGGAGTTCTGAAGTGCTGTTCAGAATTGGAGGAAGGTCCACCAAGAGGCATGCCAACATGAGCGATCTGACTTGATCAGGCAACCTGTAGGAGATGCGGGAGCACAAGGGGCCCTAAGTGGGGACCACAGCTGGGGAAGGAGGTCTCTCTACTGGGTTGAAGCAGCGGCTCAGAAGGAATCCACCCCAATGGAAGTTGAGAAAGTAGCACAAGGCAGATGGAGGCTAGGCTGGGAGAGCTTCAGTCTGAGTGAGGGGGGTCTGGCCCCCTTCCCAGATGAAAGTCTGGATGGGAGCATGAGGCAGAGAGCAGCCAGGCTGGGAGAGCTCCCGCCAGCATGAGGAGCATCTAGCTGTGCCCCACTGACCCATGGGCAGGGGTTTTCTGATGTGGTTGGGCAGTCCCAAGAAGAGAGAGAGAGCAAAGGCCCCCCCAACCTCAAGGTACTGTTCTCAAAAAATTACAAAGTCACTCATCAGCTTGTGGTTCTGTAATCTGGTGGGATGTGTAAGTCTGTATGGGAGCGGCGGCTGAGGGGAGTTCCACAGGACCTGTTGAAATCAGAGGGAAGGTCCACTGAGAGGCATAGAGGTAACAGCAATCTGACTTGATCAGGCAGCCTGCAGGATATGCAGGAGCAAGATCAACACATTACATAAGTAAAATAGCGTTTCTTATGGATGAATGTTGCTGTGTGTCCCCACAACTCTTGCATCTCTAAATGTATAATAACTATGAAATTACCCAACAGTGGAGTAAAGGAAAAGTCTTTAAACCTCTGCTCAATGAAATGCACTCTTGCTAAAATAAACTACCTAAAATCATAGTAAACAAAATGCATTTCCATGAAATGGAACCTGTGGTGAGTAAGCTGTTGTTCATTACACTGTTGTATCTGTCACTGGAAGTGAGCCATTGTATACTAACTAGGTAGCACTAAATGTGCGGTCAATGGTAATGGTTGGAAGCCAGAAGACAACAGATATTTAATGATAATGTAATGTGCAGTCTTCATTCATTGATGCTGAGAGTGGTGTCCTACAGTGTAATTATCAAACATATACTTTACAATAAGTGACATATAGGAGTAAACTGTCACTCATAGAGACTGCAGTAAGCATTTACAGCTGAGGTTGACAGCTGGGAATATGCTGTTATTCAGTGGCTTTTTCATATGCAACATTACTACCTGTTAACAAATGTACAGTTGCTTTGCACAAAATTTCCAAAGTACCTTAATCAAGATTTTTTTTCCAGAACACTTGTTCCCAGCAGTGCATGTCAACATACTACTTTCACAAACCTAACTCACTCTAACAATGCTTTATACAATATCTTAATTTAATAATGTTCAGTGAAGTGCATTATTTGAAGTTTTGTCCCAGCAGCCTACATTTATTGTGCGTTATTAACTCTTGGTAGTAGATGTGTCAACATATATATTTCAGCTGCTTAAATCTTGCTTTTAGTTACATTACACAACTGAGACAGATGATTGTACCGTTTAGGCAAACAATTCAAAATTAAATAACATCCTTCAGTGACAGTGTCTTATAGTTGTACAGCAAGATCTCCATACTTAATGTCCACTAGAAATTAGTTGCCCCCCCCCATTTTTCACCTGACACTTCTTGCACTTTGGCTGAGTCCTATACTCTACTGCCCTCCCCTGCTCTTACTGGATACATCTATAGCTCCTTACCAACAATCCTATGGATATTCCTTGGCCAGATGGGCTCCCCAACTATTTAAGAAAGCCAGCCTTGTGATGTAATCATGAGAGCTAAATGAGAACTTCGCAGGAAGTAGTGGGTGGGGGATGGGCATCATCATAACATGGTAATTGGTTAGTAACTCTATCCCTCAGGTGGAGCAACATTTGCTGATGTAGACATTCCTGATGCATTCATTGACCAACTCACCAGGGTTAGGACATCATGTCACTATCTTTGTTGATGGCCTGTAATAAGTCTCCATCAGTGGCTCCATCAGAGGTCATGCAGGCTGACATCCCTTCCCTATCCTTCCCTGGGATAAGATAACAGACCACTGGACCACTGGCATCTTCATCATTTTCCTCTCAGCTGAAGCTGCCAGTTCAAACTCAGGTCATCAGCAGTGCAGTCAGAAGCTTATTTGTTTGCCATTTGGCCAGTTCAACAGAAATTAGTTATTAATCACTGAAAGTCATGCCCTTTCATTATTTCCAGCTGTGGTGGTTGAGAGAACTGTTATTACATCAGTAAGGAATTTGGCATACTACTTCCTGTCAAGTCATTGACATTTAGGAGTAACATTCTGAGTTTGCAGGAAGTAGTAAACACTCAGTACCAGCAAGTAGGAGTGAGCTTTAACTTGATGGGTATTTAAAACTTTTCTTCAGAGAGTATGAACTGGTGCAGTGGTAGCGTTGTTGCCTCACAGCAAGAGGTTCTCCCATTCGATTCTTGGCTGAAGCACCTTCTGTGTGGAGTCTGCATGCCTTCCCATGGTCAAGTGGCATTCAAAAGACGTGTAGAATGGGCGTGCCTTTGCTGAAGTTTGGGCGTCGAGCTGGCACCTCGGCACCCGTAAAAAAATCTACTGCCAATCATTAGTGGACCGGAGTTCCACTGTGGTGACCCCTAACCAGGAAAAGCCGAAAGAAGAACTACAGAGAGTATGAGCTCCACAGTCTATAGTCACTGGGAACTTGTTTAGAGGTGAACTGTAATAGAAAAGAAGGGGATCTGCATAATAGTGATACTGAGAAATGGGGTTGTTATTTGTTGGGGTGTGTTTGTTGGCCTCTGCTTGTTTAGTTGGAGGCATATTTACATTTGCACATTGAAGAGTATGGTGAGACTGTGTAACAACAGGAATGTTAGGTACGTGATGTCACTGTAGAACAGACTGTTCTCCGCCTGTTCAGATTAGGTGTGATGACGTGCCTAATTTCTACCTAGGAATAATTTTCAAAATATCAGGTTTGCAAAAGACTGCTAGCCACAGAATAATGGGTAAATGGTTTAGCTTCCTATCTGTCTGTCTATCTATGTCTGTCTGTCTATTTATCCATCTAATTATCTATCTGTCTTTAGTCAGCTGTCTAACCATCTATCT
Organism: Protopterus annectens; assembly: GCF_019279795.1. Lineage (NCBI taxonomy): Eukaryota > Metazoa > Chordata > Ceratodontiformes > Protopteridae > Protopterus > Protopterus annectens. The sequence continues at coordinate 1,120,810,562 of NC_056746.1, forward strand.
ATACATTTCGGGGAAGGGATAGAGAAATCCGGGGAAACATTTTTTTCAGGAAAAAATAGCCCACTAGCTTTTAACAAATTGTTTTGAACATAGTGGCGGTAACAAAATGTTTTGCATATTGTAGTGGATGGGGTGGTGTGTGACAAACTAAGCAGTAACTGTAGTCAGCTTTATTACTTAAATATTCATAGCTATAAATGAATAAATAAAGTTCAGAGATGAAATGCAGATCTTAGCAAACAAGTCATTTTCAGTAGTCAAGCATAAATAAGTGAATCCACTTTTCAGGCAGTCTTTATCACAGTACAGCAAAAAAGTATGTCAAACATTTGCATTTAGGTGCAGTATCACTTTCTAAATAGTTCTCTGGTAGAGTTGCTGGAAAAATAATACAGTACTTACAGAGACCTCTAGGTTACATAGACCTCTAGGTAGTAGAGTAGGTTTTGTCCCAGATCCAGCAGCAGGGAACAACAGAGCTTCAACTTGAATTCCAGCATCAGGGTAAAACAAAACAGCTTCACCTTCCACCCACATAGTGGAAAGTCGAGATGGCTTCTTCACCAGAGAAATCACACTTCCCAATGTGCTTTCTGCACATCTGCAACTGTTCCCAACCCCACAGAGTGGTGAGTGGGCGATACTCTTTCTCCATTGCTGGTGCTAATAACAGAACCCTGGTTAACTGGGTTGCACTCAGGGCTTCATCCCTTTGCACCACCATGAAGTTAGATTTGAACTTGTTACTGAAACTAAAACTTGACTTTTACAGAAATTCTAATGACAGACCTTTGATTTTCATTCGGCTTCAGGTGAGCTTTATACTGTCTTTAATTCTGATGCTGCTTGTTTCTGTGGATGTTATGTCCTATACCTGTCATGTTTCTAGAAATCAGCTATTATTCCTTTATTACTTTCCTGTGTCCCTTATACTTGTCAGTGTCATAAACACTACCCTTTACAATTTTCATTTACATGAACTGTCTCTTATTCCCCTTCAACACCATTGATACTTCTGGTGTGCTTCATAGTTATTTTATCCTCTTTGGCTTGCAGATTCTGACTTTTGCACCTTTGAGTACAGTGAGACTAGCTCTTTATCTTCTTTAACAATTAAATCAGAATGTAATGGAGCATCATAGATCATCATCCTGGCTGTTCTGGAACTCAGGGAGGATCTTTTTTGATCAACATTGAAAGGCTTGGCTTTGATCATTATCTCTGGTATTGTTCAGCACCATGGAGAGCACCCTTGCTTTCCTATACTGTGACGAGTTACCATGGAGAGCACCCTTGTTTTCCTATACTGTGACGAGTTACCATGGAGAGCACCCTTGCTTTCCTATACTGTGATGAGTTACCATGGAGAGCACCCTTGCTTTCCTATACTGTGACGAGTTACCATGGAGAGCACCCTTGCTTTCCTATAATGTGACGAGTTACCATGGAGAGCACCCTTGCTTTCCTATACTGTGACAAGTTATCAATCAGGACTCTTTGTTATTAGATATTTTTGTCTCCCTTTAACTCTTAAAACTGTAATGCGTTACAGTCGTACGACTGTATTGCATTATCTGGTATACTAAAGAAGGTATAGGAAGGAACAATCATTATTACCTTCTTTCCTTTCTTTGGCATATAAGAAGGCTGTTTACACAACATTGTGTATAAACATAATTCTTTATACATCCTCTAATGTAGCTGTTCCAGTAGCAAACAGAGAGCTTTAGCAAAACACATCCAAGTACAAAAATAATAATTCAGAGAATTGCCACACCTGTCATTTGGGAAAAAAATTTGCTCAGCATTTTATAGTTAAAATGTAGGATGCTACAACAGAGTGACTGAGCATAAGGCTGATATCAGAAAGTAAGTGGTACAGTACATGTGAAAAAATAAGTCACCTGTATGAAGTGACTTCCACACTGCAAACAGCGTAGCAATCTTGACAGACTCTTGTTGGACTTGTATAAACTTCCAGATGCACAAATATTGAAAGTAGGCTACAGTCAGGGTCTATTCTTAATAGGTTCATAGGTTCATAGGTAGGTACTAGGCTGTTGGCCCTAGGGCCTATACAAGCCTAGCCAAAAAGGTACCCTGGCTTTCGCCACCCAAGAAAATTATTTTCCTGTGCCCCTGTCAAGCAGAACCACAGAAGTGATCCCCGGGGTGAATTTCCTATTACCCATCCAATCATCAAGATTTTTCTTGAAGAGTGTTAATGAGGAGCTCTGTTTGACATAGATAGGTAGTCTGTTCCAGAGTATGGGAAGTCTCTGGGACAGGAATCTATCCCTCCAGCATGTTCTGTTTATTGTGATGACAAGGTTTAGGTCCCTAGAGCGTGTAGCTCGGAGGGATTGGGATTTCTTTAAGTGGAGCATGTCCAACAGCTCTGGGTTTGACATAGCTTTGTATGTTAGGCAGAGATCACCTCTGAGTAGGCGAATTGTGACTGAGTAAAGCTGGAGTTTTTTGAGATGGTCTTCATAAGGCATCTGTTTGAGGCCAGTAATCCACTTTGTGAGATATTTTTGCGGCCTTTCCAGTTGTTGTAGATGTCTTATGAGGTACATACCAAAAGGGGCATTGTACTCTATAATGGGTCTAATGAGTGATGAGTAGAGGGGAACAATGACCTCTTTTTTTCTGGATGAGAAACCTTTTGTGATGAGGTGTGCCACGTAGAAGAATTTCCTGACCACTGTGGCGATGTGATTATCAAAGGAGAGACTACTGTCCACCTGTGTCCCAAGGTCTCTTATCAAACTTTCGGTGTTAAGTAGACTACCGCCTATGTGGTAGTTCATGGGTACAGAGTTTTTACCAAAGGGGATGACAATGCACTTTTTGGCATTGAGCTTGAGACCATGTCTTTGACACCAGGCATCTGTCTCAGTGAGGCCCTTTTGTAGGATGTCCACATTGTTAGGAGTTTCAATTATGGCTCCTAGTTTGCAGTCATCTCTGAATTTAGTTAGCCAAAGACCTTCTGTGTTAGTCTGTACTTCAGAGAAGTAGATTCCAAACAGGAGAGGACCCAGGACTGAACCCTATGGTACTCCACTTGTCACTGATCTGAAATCTGATTTGGAGTCTGCTACTTTCACATTGTGGGTTCTGTCAGTAAGCCAGTTGGCAGCCCATCTTGTGACATAGGGATTCATACCTAGTTTAGTGAATTTATCTATAATTCCAGAGTGGGGAATGGTGAGATCTAGATAGGCTGTGTGAACCACCTTACCCTCATCCATGGCTTTGGTGACTACTTCAAAGAAGTCTATCAGGTTTAGGAGACATGCTCTGCCTTTTACAAACCCAAAATGTGTGGGGTCCAGAGTTTGGAGATCTCCAATGTCTTTGTTTATGAGTTCCATGATGATACATTCCATGGCCTTGCAGACGGGGCTCATCAGGCTAATGGGGCAGTAGTTCCCGGGGTCTGTTGTGGCTCCCCCCTTTGTGGAGTGGGATAACTGTCGCGGTGCGCCATTCAATGGGCACAAAGCCTGAGGTGAGGCTATGATTGAACATGGTACTTAGGTGGGGTGCCAGTTCATTCTGTAGTTCATGTAGAAGGCAGCCTGGGATGTTGTCAGGTCCCATGGATGCTATGTTCTTGGCTTTGGAGAGTGAGGTTTTTTACCTGAGAAGCCGTGATTACAGGAACTTTGCATTCTTCCGGTATAAAGATGGGCCCTTTAGGGGGTGAGAGGGGGGTAAAGTTAGCACTGAACCTATCTGCCAGGATGTTGGCAATATTAGTTGGTTCTGTATATTTAGTGTCATTGTGCTGTAACTCAGAGCAGATCTGAGTGTTGCCATTGAGATTTTTGACATAACTGTAGAATGCTTTGTGGTTGTCTTTAGAATCAGTGACAATTTTGTTTTCATAACAAGCGTTAGAGGATTTTATGAGGGATCTCAGCTTCTTACTGAGGCTGACCAGGGAGTTTCTCCAATTGTGGGATTTTACTCTTTTTTGCAACAGTTTCTTTCTTCTGTTGTAGAGATTGTTTATGGCAGAAGACCACCAGATTGGCTTCCTTTTTTTGGAGGATAGCATCTTGATTCTGTTGGGGATAGCACGATCCATGCACTCGTGTAAGTGCTTATAAAGTGCATTTGTGTAGGATTCAGCAGTCGTACCTCTATTGTCCATCTGCATGGGTGTCGTGAAGTTTGCCACTTCTGTCTTAAGAAACGTGAAGTTGGCTTTAGAGAAGTTTTTAATGGTTGTTTTCCTAATGGGGGGTGGGAGCGGGATGTGGATGTCTAGGGTGATTAGCTTGTGGTCGGATCTGACCAATGAGGAGCTGACCTCTGGTGTGGAACACCGGTCACCCATGTTGGTGATGACCAGGTCTAGGATATTGCTGCCCCTGGTGGGGGTGTGGGTAAGTTGATCCAAGGTGTTGGAATTGATGATTTCCAGAAAACGTTGAGCAAAAGAGTTGGTACATGAGTAGTTTTTCCAGTTAATGGTAGGGTAGTTGAAATCACCCATTATTAGAATGTTGAGTTGTACCTTAATATTTTCCAGTGTATCAAGAAAAGAGGAGTGGGAATCCTGGGGCATGGTGGGGGTCTGTAGCAAGCTACAATATGGATTGTAGTTTTGCCCAGAGTTAGTTGAACTTGGATAATCTCGGATGCATAATGCTGAGCAACTAGCTTGGAAGTGTGGATATCCTTAATGAATATGGACACGCCTCCACCTTTAGTGTGAGTGCCATATCAGACTGTATGAAATGAGCCATTTGGTGCAGACAGAAATGAAAGATAAAACCAAGTTAAACTGATCTGAAATATGTTAGCATTATCAGCTATCTGAATTGTTTCCTTTTGTTCAGAATTATGTCTTGTTCAATATTCTGTGTCTTTCTGATGTCATGTGCTTCAAGTCATTTTCATTTGACTGATTTTCTTCACTTACTCCACACCTTCCTCAACAACATTTGGAAACCATTTTGCATGCACAGTGCAGCAGTTTCATATATTAACTTGTTTTATGGAACTGTAGCATATTTTCTAGAAGCACAATTTCTCACATGACATTAAGTAAGGATGCCTTTTCTCTTTGATCCTTCAAAATATTGAAGACTCCATCTTGAGTACACAATGTAATCAGAAGATTCACAATGTACTTCCATCTGAAAGTAGTGTTTTAGATAGTAGGCAAGTTCTTGCATTGTCATTTCAATTGCTACTTGATATAGCTACCTTTGGAGGCTTTAGTTACTCATACAAAAGTCAAATATTTTAATAGTTTGTTTTTGCTGAAAAAAGAAAGAAAAACAAGTATTTGCCTTTGTACTTTTGTTGCCAAATTTGGAAGAAAGCAACAATTCTGAAAGACAATGATTGAATTAGTATGAGCTCCTTCCAGCAGATCCTGTGAACAATCAAGGACTTCACTTTGAGGAAACATAAAACTTCCTTAATCTCTGTTGGATTTGGAGGCTGCATGTTCTTTTAGCAGTTACTTAAGTGACAGAGGGCCTGACTGTCTTACTGTATTAGATTTGATGTCTGCAAACTCATTTGAAATTCATCTATAGAGCTGGAGTATTTCTTGCTTAAAACCAAATGAAAAGTGACTGACATATTTAAAGATGAATGTTAAGCCCCCAGTACAATGAAGTAGGCAACACTCTGACTGTAATAGGTCAAAGAAGAATAATGCCATGAACTGTTTTCTGTTTTCATATATATATATATATATATATATATATATGGGTTCCATACACTAGATCGAATTTTCACTAATTCTAAATAGTGCATGGAATGCTCACTGCAGCGAAAGTGTACTTAATTGAAAGTGCACTTACGCGAAGTTCAGTACAATGAACATGTATTGTACTGAACTTCCGTGCAGTGCTCATGAACCTTAGGGTTAGGGCACGGGTCATAGTAAGGGGATAGCCTGTAGGGCTATCCCCTTACCATGACCCGTGCCCTAACCCTAAGGTTTGTGACGACTGCAGCGCAGTGAAGGACATAGCAATGTCCTCCACTATGGTGTGATAGTCACGAAACTTAGGGTTAGGGCATGGGTTAGGGTAAGGGGATAGCTTTGCTAACTATCCCTTTACCCTAACCCGTGCATTAACCCTAAGGTCCATGACTATCGCACCAAACTGGAAGACATAGATTGTTTTTTTATATCCTCCACTGTGCTGCTGTGTTTTTGGTGAAGTGCACTTACGCAAAAGTTCACGTTCGTTAAAGTGAACTTTTGCAGAAGTGAGGCTTCCTATTACAAGTTCGAAGTAATGAACTTTCGTTCTTGTAATAGGAATCCATATATATTACTAGGCATGTAATACAGGACACCAGTAATGAGTTTAGCTCAAATATATATATATATAAAATAATGTTTATCTCTGTTTTGTTTTAGGCATTGTGGGCTTAAAGATGATAGTGGTGTCTGACAGCCGGCACAGAGGATTAAGGCTATGAGATGTCAATGAACTACTTCCTGTGGTACAAGGCTCGATTCCCTCTGCCTTCATTTCATATTGTGTGGCTTTGAATAAGCCACTTAACCAGACAGTGCTTTAGGACAACTGGGAATTTGAGCTAATCTCATTACTGGTGTCCTGGATTACATGCCTAGTTGCTACTATAAACCTTTAAACCTTAGGTTATATTGTTTGGTAATTTTTCTTCATAGGATGTGATAAGGTTGAATTAAAAAGGGATGTTGCTATACAATAGTGTTTCCTTACATTCTTGAAGCTAAGATAGAGAGGTGACCAATGTTTTGTAGCTGTTCTTGTCTTATACTGAATTACAATGGTGGGAAAATGCAGTATTTCTTTCTTCTTGTAACTACGTGGGTTGCACATTTTCCTGAGGTTGGCCATTCTGTCTCTGTATGATAAACATTTTAATTTTGAAATGCTAAGAAAATAGTAACCTTGTAAGGCTTGAATCTAAGCTAACTGTACTTATTGGTACAGTGAGTCATTAGTCAAGATAATAGATTAAATTGTCTGCATTTTATTTCCACAGACCCCCAGTTCAAGGAAACAAGAAATTCCCTCACTCTGGTAGAATTTTGAGCCTGAACATTATTTTAGCTGTAACCTACAGTGCAGGATTAATTCTGTGTGAAACAAATTGGAAAAAGTCACTAAATAGCAGATCTAAAGACAGATGCTACATTAAAATTAAATTTCACAGGGGCATTTTTTCATATTAAACTGCCCATCCTAAGTTGTTCATATTCAGATAATGTGTACATCTTGTTAGCCTGTTATTACTTAAACTAGATTGCAGTACAGACTGTTAGAAATTGTATACCCTCTTTAGTGTGTTCACTACAACCGTATAATAGCAACAGTACCTTATGTTGGCTTCCTTAGAGACTGCTTTTTTACATTTAGAGGCAATGTGTGATGGGCAACCATAGCTACCTCTAGATCTTGCCAAATACATTGCCAGTATACATTTTTATTTTAAATTAAGACAGCTACACTATTGCTTAGATCTTTCAATTTCACTCTAACAGAAGATGTATTAACATTACTGTGACTACTCCGTCACATTATACTCATCTGTCAGTGTAAGAGAACATAACTTCATACTTTTTACAACTCAGCAGTTTTGGTCATATAAAGTTACAGCACCAGGAGTACCATTTACTGTCCTAGAACTGATAAGAGTACGCCCCGTGTACTGATATTCTTCTTGTGTGCATGGGCCCTGCATGTTGTAGTTTGCTCTATCTAAATACACTCAGCTATACTTTGCTTTCCATTCTATCCCCGTTTCCTTCTACTTGCACCTTATTACTGCTATAATTCTCGAACCATTCCCTCTCTTGAGCTATGAAAAACATGAAGGTAAAATGTTCTTTAACTACTCTCTTTCTCTGCTTTTAGAAACGTACTAGCAATGCACTGAAATGCACAGCATCTGTTTTCTCACACCGCTTTTCAACATACACTACTAACTAAAATAGACCTTGTGCTCCATTATACTGTGCTGCTTTCATCTACAAACAGACTTACAAATGAGATACAATTTCAGATTGTGCACCAATAAGGACCAAGGTAAAGATGCAGGTAATCAAGTAAAGATGAGACACTGGCATTTTCCTACTTATTTGTTAAAAAGGAATGAATTTAAGGAATGGGTAGTGGGAATGATTCAACAGTTATTAGGGACGATACAATTTTCTTCACATAAGATAATTAGGGAGTGGTGTGAAATGAAAATGGAATTTGAAAATGTATAAGTAAGAGAGAAAGAGATAAGTATAAGAAGTAATAGGAATTATTTAGAGGGGTTATCAAAGGTATTGCTGACAAAGTGAAATCTTACAGAACAGGAAGAGGAGTGCTAAAGGGAAAAAAAGGGAGTATTTGAATAATATGCATGAGTTTAAAAGAGTTGCTGTTAAGCAAGTATTTTTTATAACAACTTCCAAGCAAAAAATAATAGTAATAATAATAAAAATAGTAATGATAGCACAATGAGTTAGACAACAATTTATTTATTTATTTACTGGGAAATTTCGACTGGGCCAGAAGCCCATTTTCAGTGGAGGCCCGGGGAGAAAAGCTCCACAGAAATACAAGCAATGCACAATAATTAGGTAGTACAACAGTATACATACAGTAAGATGCAGAATACGTATCTTCTAATTACAATATACAAAGTAGTATTTGATACAGTTTTCTAGTAGATACAGGTTCAAAAAGAACAACGTGAGCATTTCACTGAAGATCATTGTGAGAAAAAATAAAGTTAGTGTGTACATATTAAATAATAGTTATGACCAATGACATTTCCTTGATATATATTTATTTTTGAGTAATAATAAACACTGAGGAGAGGGAGAAAATGAGATAAGGAGTGGACAGTGTTGAGAGAGTTATAGATATCTTGTCAGTCAGGTTTGGCACAGGAACAATGCTGGTTTTGGATAGATGTTCAAATAGTAGTTGTTTAAAACTGGTAGATTAAGGTGTGTTTTGGAGGGTGAGGGGGTAGAGAGTTCCATAATTTGGTTATTTGATTTGAGAATAGAGCTTTACCGTGAGTGCTGTTAGCTTTGTTTACTGTGAGAAAGTTTCTGTCTGCAGATCTTAGACTTCGTAGGCATGAGTAGGGAACAAGTTCCTTGAGGGATGGGCAACTGTCAGGATGGACAAGAAACAAAAAGACAAGAAATAAAAATGGGTGTTGCCAAACATAGGAAGCCTATGACTGTTGAAACAAGCAGACACTATAGAAGTCCTGCAGGTATTTTGACAATTGTATGAAAATTGATATAAAGCAGAAGAACGTGGAAACCAAGAAAGACCACAAATGGAAATGTTTGTGGAAGACTTAACTATGCCAAGGTTAAAGAAAGATGCAGCCAAGATTAATAGCTAAGATATGAAAGAATGAGATACAATGGTGATGTATAATCACCTAATAGAAAGGTGTCCAGGAACAAATGAATTGTATTGTCAAAGGAATAAGATGTGTAGTCCCCTTGAGCTTGCTGGCTCACTCTTTGCTGGATAAACTTTTCTTATTTCCTCCTTACCTTGTTCTGCATACAAAAATGTCTTTGATCCTCCAGGAAAAAATATTCTGAAAACAACTGTTTATAGCAACTCAGATCTCACCCCTGCCTCTTGACATCCTCTGGTGTCCCCATTTGTTACTACATGCCCCTTTTGCCAGCTCTTTCTGTGACTATGACTGCATCTTTATTACTATAGGTCTTGTTTTCTTTCTCATGACCAAATTTGGAGCATGCACAGGGTGTGCCCTTTCACTTAACAAATCCTTCTGTGGAATACCAGTCCAGTTGCTTATTTGTTCTTTCACAAACATTAATGCAGTCTATTATTTCCAGTGTTTCTGGTATAGCAGAAAATCTCAGGTTTTCTCTGTATGGTGTTTTAACCCACTTTTTTTGAAACAGTTCTTGAGAAGCCTCTTTTTCAGCCAGTCTTCCCTTCACTTCAGTCTTTGATTTCTAGTTTTATATGCTCTTCTGACTAGCTACTTAAATCTTTTTTTCCAAACTTTTGTCATTTGACTTTATATATTCCCCCAGTTTCTAACTTATTTTAAATACCTCTGAATACATTTGATTTATTTTCTGTCTAAATTAGTGGAAGTCTACTCCTGTACAAAACCTGAAACCTGAGCTGCTTTTTGCTGAACAGCTACTATCCACCATATTTTTTCTTCTTTGTTTCTCGTTAAATTTTCTCATATTTTCTCCAGATTTCTTCTTTGTAGAAATTCAAGCAGTATACTGAGTAGCCAGTAACCCAGTTTTAACTAAACTGTCAGCTTCCTTTGCCCGTTCTCTTTTTTTTTTTTTTTTTTTTTTTGTACACCTCTAATCTACCTGCTCTTCAGATTTAAAGTTTACTTTTATCTGCTCAGAAACAATGAATGATTATTTGGATTTCTAATCTACCTGCTCTTCAGATTTAAAGTTTACTTTTATCTGCTTTGAAACAATGAATGATTATTTGGATTTGTGTAATCCAAATAATCATTCATTGTTTCTGAGCAGATAAAAGTAAACTTTAAATCTGAAGAGCAGGTAGATTAGAGGTGTACAAAAAAAAAAAAAAAAAAAAAAAAATTTGGATGTGACAATTTATACATTTACTGTTACCATAGCTTTAGCTTTATCTATTTTTAGAAAGACTACGGGCCAGATTCAGGAAGGCTTACACGGAGTTTAAGAGTAGTGTAAGCCTCCGTGTAAGCCTCCTGATTCAGCAACAGCCCAAACCTCCGTGTAAGAGACAGCTAACACATCTCTTACACGGACTGGGCATGGAAATGCTCAATACCTCATTTGCAGCTCCAAGATATGCAAATGAGGTATGTGAGCGATCCACGAAGCCCAAACCAGTCCGTGTAACGGACGTGTTAGCTGCAGAAATGTACTCAGCTGACAACTGAGTACATTTCTGCAAAATTAAAAACGGAGCTATGTCAGCTCCAAATAAAGGGTGCATTTGTTACAGTAACCATGCCAATGGCCAAATATGTGGCCATTGGCATGAAAAAGTGTTGCAAAAAAAAGTTATATAACTTTTTTTTTTTTCACGGGATTTATGTGTTTAACTGTAGCACACCAGCAAATGGGTGCGCTACCTAAAACTGAAAACCGAAGCTTATAAGCCCACAATTGTGGGATTTATGTATTACATGAAATGTCAATGGAGGGACTTGCAGAGCAAAAACAATATGGCCTCCGTTTAGTGGTTGTCAAGGGGGGGAAGCTCCGTGTAAGATATGTAACTAAGCATTACTAGGCAATCCTATGTAAATGAGGGTTACAATACTGAATCACACTGCCACATAGGTAATGAGCACTTTCTGAGTAGTGTAAGAGTTAGAGAAGGGGGAGGAACAGAGTAAGAGGTAGGTGACATCATGGGGGGGAAGGATAGAAAGAAATGTACCAGATTGGAGGGCAATGTAAGGTAAGAGATGACAGACAGACATCAGGGAAGGAGGTGTGTCCCAACAGAACACTAGGAAAGTGAAGAAATTGAGGGCATACGCTATCCCTACACTCAAAGTTTCTTGATATACGTGCATGCGCGCGTGTGAGGCAGGTTCTACATGTGGGAGCGTGTTGCAAACTGTTTACAACGGTTTGCGCAGGCGTGCACGTGTGTAAGGCAGTGTGCGCGCGTTTTAGCATGAATCAGCCTAGCTAACACCGTGTAAGGATGTGTGCGCGCGTTTAAGTGACTGTGAGCGTGTTTAAGCTGGTGTGCACATTGCTCCCCCTCAGGAAACAGAGAGGAAGCAGGAAACAACCAAAATACAGGGAAACTGCCAGGGAATACTGCTGGAGTTAATTGGTGGAAACAATTGGAAGCAGGCAATTACACAGGCAGACTAGAAACCCAACCCAGCACTTAAAACACAACAGAGAGCAGTGCAGGCTGTTTCTCACAAGAGATACTGCCAGAAACTAAGCTATCAGAATTGAAAACTGAAAAAAGCTGAACTCAGAGCAGAAATGCTAGGGGCTGCCATAGCTGTTATAATCAGACATAGGCGAATTGCTGAGGGTGGTGATAATGCAGATGCTGACAGACAACCCAGAGTGAGGAGAAGGAGAAGAGTATACAGGCCCAGGGTCACCTACCATGGGTTACATGAGCTGGAGATAGTAGAGCTATAGAGTGGACAGAGAGCTCCTGCAGCAGATTGTTGAGCTGTGCAGGCCACGCCTCACACACAGAACCAACAGAGGGGAACCCATCCCAGTGGAAACCAAGGTATGTGTTGGCCTAAGAATACTAGCAACAGGTACCTTCCAGAGACCAACTGGCGATATGATGGGGATATCACAGGCATCAGCCTCCAGGGTACTGCACCAGTTCCTGGATGCCATGTCACCACATGTCAGTGATCATATATATGTCCCTAATGACCGTGAGGTTGTGGCCAGCAATATGCGTCTCTTCCAGCAAATAGCGGGATACCCTGAGGTGCTGGGTGCAATAGACTGCACGCACATACGCATCAAGGCACCAGCCGGTGAGCGAGGTAGAGTCTACATTAACCGCAAGGGATACCCCTCCATCAACTGCCAGGTCGTGTGTGATGCCCAGGGCATAATAATGAATGTGTGTGCTGGCTGCCCTGGGAGCTACCACGATTCCCACATCTGGCATCTGACGAGCTGTACCAATCATTGGCCGATGGGGACTGCCCACACGGACACCTAGTGCGGGATGCTGGTTATGCACTTGAGCCGTGCCTGAGGACACCCATCAGAAATGCACACACACCGAACAGGAACGCCATAATGAGGCACACGCACAAACACGTAATATCATAGAGCGTGTGTTTGGGCTGCTCAAGTCACGGTTCCGGTGTCTGGACACGACTGGTGGAGCTTTGCAGTACACACCAACTACATGTACCCAAATGATCATGATATGTGCTATGCTACATAATATGATCCTGCGGAAACAGCTGCAGCAGGACCAGCACAGGGCTGGGCCAAACATCCCCCCACCATTGCCAAGGCCACCACAGGCAGGGGGTGACTTGGAGGAGGAACAACCTGACCTTGTCCCAGTAGGCAGAAGGAGGCGTGCCCAGTATGCCCTGGCCTTGGCAAAGAGGCAACGCATAGCACATATGCTTGGTCAGTAGGAACACTGGGACTGATACCCGCTCTGACTCACTCATACAGTAACAGGGATGCCTAACATGACACAACCTGCTTCCAAACGTACAGGGAGTGAAGTATGTGCATCCGACAGAGGCAGCCCTGCAGCACCACCCAAGGCATGAATGCCATGTGTTAAGTAATGTAACACCATTATCATATGCACACCTGAGGACCATGACTAACATCCACCCTCACCAATCATAAACCACAAAAACACAAACCCACCTCATAGCTATCACAAGGGATAGGAACCTAGATGTAATGCTACCCAATGCCAAAGGTATAAACAGCAAGATGTGTGCAGTGTAAATGCACACAGTATAGGGAATGCACATATCAGTGCTGTAATAGAAAACAGGGTCAAAGCGCACATCAGCACCCTGACACTACCAGGGTCACACCTCATACAGTGATGTACATGTGCAAAACATGGAACAAGATACAAAATGAGGGTGACTACCAATAAATGGCATGGATAACCACACACCCCTGTTGTTACCACAACAAGAAGCAACATGCATTAGCCATGGTCAAACACCAATGGCTAAAACTGACTACTACTATATAGCTTGCTGCAGACCACTGTCCTAATAGCAGGAACTGCCCCAGGCCTATGTTCACAGGTTCACAGGTTCATACTAGGCTATCTGCCCTAGGGCATTTATAAGCCTAGACCAGAGTTCCGTGGAGTCTGCCGCCTTCACTCTGACGGATAATTTGCCCATTATATTGCTGTGCCTCTGACAAGCAGTGATACTGAGGTTATCCCTGGGGCATACCTGCAATCTCCCATCCATTGATTAAGATCTCACTTGAACAAAGCCAGTGAGGTACTCAGCCTCACATGTACCAGGATGTTGTTCCACAGCATAGGGACTCTCTGGTTGAAGAATCTGTCCCTCCAGCACATCCTATTAATATCTGTGTTGAGGTTTAAATCTCCTGCCACTGTAGTTCTGATGGATGTAGAGGTCTTGAGGTGAAGCGTGTACATTAACTCAGGTTTGGACATGGCCTTGGATGTCAGGCACAGGTCACCTCTGAGCAGACGGTAAGTCACGGAATCAAGCTGGAATTCCATCAGTCGGGCAGCATAAGAAATATGTTTGAGACCCTTTCTCCTCCTGTCGAGGAATTTGTGGGCCCATCCAATTGCCATAGGTGTCGGGTCATATACATGCTGAATGGGGCATTGCACTCAATCAATGGTCCGATGAGTGAAGAGTACAGGGGAACAATGACCTCCCTGGATCTAGATGTGAATCCCTGCATGATGAGGTGGGCAATGTAGAAGTTCTACCTAACTACCCTGGCAACGTGAGTGTCAAACAAAGGTTACTGTCAACCTGGGTGCCCAGGTCCCTGATAACCTCCTGTGTGCTTAGAGGATTGCCACCTACATGGGAACTAGTGGTAACCTTGTTCTTCCCAAAGGGTATGGCTATGCATTGTTTAGTGTTTAATGTAAGGCCATGGCTCTGGCACCAGTTATCCGTGTCTATGACACCCTTCTGAAGGATGTCTGTGTCAGATGGGTGTCCAACTATGGTTCCCAGTTTGCAGTCATCTTCAAACTTTGTCAGCCATAATCCTGCTGTGTTTGCTTGTACTTCTGAAAAGTAGATGCTGAGCAATAGTGGGCCCAGGACTGAGCCCTGTGGGACACCACTTGTGACAGTTGTGGAGTGTGACATGGCACCAGCAAGTCTGAACCTGTCTGTTCTGTCACGTAGCCAGTTTGCAACCCATCTTGTGATGTATGGGTTCACATTTAAGCTGGTGATGTTTTCAATGATACCCGAGTGGGGTATTGTGTTGAAAGCCTTTGCCAGGTCAAGGTAGGCTGTGTGGAGTGCCTTGCCCTTGTCAATGGCCTTGGTGTCTGTTATGAAACAGTCAACCAAGTTTAAAAGGCATGATCTGCCCTCAACAAAGCCTAACTGGGTTGGATCTAATGTCTGCAAGTCCCCTATGTCCTCATCTATGACTTCCATTATGATCTTCTCCATAGCTTAGCAGACCCTGCTTGTCAAGCTGATGGGATGGTAGTTTCCGTGGTTGGTGGAGGCACCCCATGTGAAGTGGGTCCACCATTGACATATGCCACTCCTTGGGAACATATCCTGAGTTGAGGCTAAGATCAAACAGCTGCCCTGACTGCGGGTTTAATTCTTGAGTGAGTTCATGGAGCACAAAACCAGGGACACCATCTGGTCCCATGGATGCTGCGTTCTTTCCCTTGGATAGAGCAGTTCCCACCTGAGCATTTGAGATGTTTGGGGGGCTACAATCCTCTTTCATACATATCTCTCCAGTTGTGGTGGAGGGTTGGGGGGAGAAATCTGCACTGAACCTGTCAGCCAGTATGTTGGCAATGTCTGTAGGTTCAGTGATATTTACAGCATTCTGAGCCTATTCTGAGCATATCTGGGAGTTTCCTCCCAGGTGTGTAAGCCATGTATAAAAGGCCTCATGGTTGTCCCGTGAGTCCTTAGTGGGTTTACTCCCAATATTCGCCTTGGATGATTTCATGGGGGAACTCAGTGTTTCACCTATATTGAGCAGGGGTGTCTACCCTTCCACGGATATCGCTCTATCTTGTAGTACCTCCTTCCTTGTGTTGTAGTGCTTGTTTATGGCTGAGGTCCACCACACTGGACGCTTGCCTCTGGTACAACGAGTCTGTGTTTTGTTTGGGATTGCCTCATCCATGCAGTCCTGAAGGTGCTGGTAGAAGGCAGTTGTAAGTGATACAGTGGCTTGGGTAATGGTGTCTGCTGGCTTCCGGGCTTTGAAAGAGACCACACCAGTCCTTAGAAGTGTGTAGTCGGCTTCTGGGACGTTCTGCACTCTGGCCTTTTCTGTCCGGGGTGGGGTGGGATGTGGACTTCCACTGAGAGTAGGTTATGATCTGATCTCACCAATGATGGGTATACCTCTGGTGTTGAACATTGTGAGCCCATGTTTGTGATGATGAGATCTACTATGTTGTCTCCTCTTGTGGGGATGGTGACTAGTTCTTCCATGGCATGTGAGTGTATGAACTCTAGGAACCTGTGGGCTAGAGTGTTGGGGCTGTAGTACTGATCCCAGTCTATATTTGGATAGTTGGGATCACCCAGTGTGATGGTGTTTGCAGGTACATGTATCCCGCCACTGTTTTCATGAAAGCTCTGTGAGGTACCTGAGTTTCAGAGGATGGCCTGTAACATGCTACAAACTGCAGAGCAGTCTTGCCTATGGTTAATTGCACCCGGATGGTGTCCAATGCATCATGTGTTGCCACCAACCATGAGGTGAGGGTGTCCTTGATGAATATTGCTATTGCCACCCCTCATAGTGGTAATATGTGTACTGCATAGATACGAAATATTGTGCCTCTGACTTAGTAGTGACACATTATGACCACCTTACATAATTGAATAATGTGACTATGCCTCTGTCTAGTCTGTGCCCCTGTCCACATGCAGCTGTCCAGATGTCTCTTGAAGAGAGTCAGTGAGGTACTCTGTCTAACATGAACTGGGATACTCTGCTAGAGTTTGAGATGCCTCTGAGTTATGACTCTGTCCCTTCAGCATGTCCTATACATGTATGTGCTGAGGTTCAAATCTTTAGCTCCCATGTTTCTGGTGGATGTGGATTGCTTGCAGTGGAGCATGTCTACCAAATCCTGATTGGACATGGTCTTGTATGTCAGGCATAGGTCACCTGTACGTATGTGGTATGACACTGAAAAAAGCTTGTTTTTAGTTATTCTTGAAGTATATGACATGTGTTGTAGATCCCTGATCTTCATGGTAAGGTACTTGTGGGGTCTCTACAGCTGCTGCAAGTGCTGGTTGAGGTACATACCAAATGGGGCGTTGTATTCAAGCATGGGCCTGATAAGGGAGAAGTATAGTGGTACAATGACCTCCTATGGTCTGGATGGAATACCCTCCATGATAAGGTGGCCAAGATAGAAAGTCTGTCAAACAACTTTGGCAACATGGGTGTCAAATGAGATGTCACTATCTACATGTGTCCCCAGCTGTCTGATTTGTTACCTGTACTCATTGGGTTGCTGTCTATGTACAGATCTGTGGGTACTGTGTTCCTCCCAAAGGGGATGGCTACACATCAGTTGCAGTCAGTTTCAGGCCATGAGTCCAGCACCAGCTATCTGTCTGTGTGACGGCAGTCTGTAGGATGTGTGTGCTGGCTGATGTATTCACTATGGTGCCCAGGTTGCAGTCATCTGTAAACTTTGTCGGCCACAACCCTCCTATGTTTGCTTTCACATCTGAAAAGTAAATACCAAATAAGAGAGGTCCCAGGACACAACCTTGTGGGACACCACTTGTGACTGGCTTTGAACCTGACAAGGCACCTGCAATGTTGACATTATGGGTTCTGTTTCTGAGCCATTTTGCAACCTATGCTGTGACATATGGTGTTATATTTCAGCTGTTGAGCTTGTCTATGATGCCTGAGTGGGGTATTGTGTCAAAGGCCTTAGCCAAGCGCAGGTAGGTTGTGTGTACTGTGTAGCCCTCATCAACGGCTCTACTGACAGTTTCAAAGTAGTCAACTTGGTGCAAAACGCAGGATCTGCCCTGTACAAAGCTGAATTGGGTGGGATCAAGGGTCTGTAGGACACCAATGTCTCTGTGTGGAAGCTCCATAATGACCCTTCACAAAGCTTTGCAGACAAGGCTGTTTAAGCTTGTGTGGTGGTAGCTGCCAGGGTCTGTGGAGGCATCTCCTTTGTGGAGTGGGACCACTGTTGCCGAACGCCAGTGTTCAGGTACAGATCCTGTAGCAAGGCTAAGGTTAAATAGCATCTGCATATACAGGTTTAGCTCCATCTGTAGTTCACATAGCATGCAACTGGGGATACCATCAGGTCCCATTGATGCTGTGTACTCGTCTTTGCTGACTGCGGCTCTCACATGGACATCCAGGATGACAGTGAGGTTACATACAGCTGTGATAACTATCATGTTTTGGGGGTGAGGGAGGGGTACATTGCACTGAACTGGTCTGCCAGGGTGTCACTAATATCTGTCAGGTCCCTGGAATATAAGTTGTTGTGTACCAAATCTGAGCATATATGAGGGTTCCCACCCAGGCGTCAGACATAACTGAAGAAAGCAGTGTGGTTACCTTCATCGTCTGTGGTGATTTATGTCCCCAAGTTGAACTTGGGTGTCTTTATGTGAGAATGTAGCTTTCTACTACTGCTGATCACAGCTGCCTTACATTCTGGAGATGTAGCTCTGTCTTGCATTAGTATCCTTCATCTGTTATACAGTTCGTTTATGGCTGGGGTCCACCAGACAGGCCACTTTCCCTTGGTGGTGAGGGTCTCATTCTCATTTGTGATTGCATGGTCCATGCTTACTCGGAGATGTCCGTAGAAAGTGTCTGTGCAGGAGTCACCATTGTGTGTTGTGGTTTCCACTGGCCCAGTGGGCTTAATGGATACCATCTCAGTCCGAAGAAGTGTGAAGTCAGCTTCTGAGCTGTTTGTCACTATACCCCTGGTATCATACTAGCACTGACACAGGTGTAGACAATTCCCCAGAATTCATCAAACAAAATGGACATGCAGGCTTACAGATGCCCTAGGGGGGTAGCCTAGTATGAACCCATTATGATACAGATTGTACAGGACACTACAGATAACCCCAAGGCTGTTGCAAATGATGGTAGTAAGCATGTTGTTGATTCCTGGATATGCTCCGGATCACACAGATATTACAAACAACATACCAGACACACACAGGTATGGCCAACATACATCCTGACATGTGCAGTGCAAACCCCCCCCCATAATGCCAAATACCTTCCCCAGCAGACTGCCGCCTCCCTGTCATTATGTCACCCTTACCCCAGGGTCCGTACCCAAGAGCAGTGTACAACAACAGTGGGTGTTCTCAACAAAGGTGTCTCCTGAATGGATAGTAAAACAACCACCACAGAATCATGAGAGGTTTGGTCTGCACAGCTATGGAAAGGACCAGCATGTACCACAGACATAATGATATTGTGGATCTATTGACACCCGACCCTACCCAGTGTGGGTTTACAAAGTGCAGACCCCACCCCTAAACATGTGTGACTCAGTTGAAACAGTACTTGAAGTCAGTGATGAGGGCAATGTGGTCCACACAGTGTAGCTGGACCTTGCAAAGCCTTCTGTACAATACCCTATGTGTTCCGTATAGATTTGCTCACCAGCTGATATATACACCCCAATGTCATGAGAGGGTTGCAAACCAGACCAACGACAGAACTGACATGGTCAGACATGCAGCAGCCATGTCAGACTACAAACCACATATAACAGGCATCCCACAAAGCTTGGTCCTGGGACCTTCACCATCTGGTATATATGCCCCATAGGTACAGGCCAACAAGTAAGGACTGTGCTGGAACATGTTTGTAGAGGACAACAAGCCGCCTGACATATCCGATACACCAGCTGACACAAGCATCCAATAAAAGGGCCACATAGAAACAGACAACTGGTGCCATAGCCATGTCAGCATGTTAAATGGTGAAAACAGTATAGTCAGCCTCTGTGGATATCCAGTAAGTGACCACCAATTCCCACATAGGTGTCGACCCATGACATACCTAACATGTAATGCCAGAATGGGGACACAAGGTGATAGATATCCTGCATTGGACAAAAATGTGGCTGTAGGGTTAACAGAAACAATCCGTATACCAACCTAATCATGAGGGTTATGACATCTAGCTAACGGGAGGTCATTGTGGTTTTGCAGTTATCTTTCAGCAGCATTACAAATGACCACAACAGCGCCTGTGGGTGTACCTCAGCAGATACATTCAGCAACTGTAAAGTCCACAACAGTACCTCACCAGGAGTATCAAAGAGCTGGAACACATGTAATGTGTCGCCTGATTAAACAGAATTCAGCTCCACACACTGCCATGCTGGCCACCCAGACACAAGCTGTGCCTGATGTAGAAAGCCATGTCCAAGCTGGCAGCAATGCACATGCCGTACCTTGTACAATGTGAATGGCAGGAGATATGCACATGAGGGACCTGAACCCCAGCACTGACATACATAGGACAAGCTGTACTGCATTATCCATAACACAGAAGCCACCCCACGCATGAGTAAACTACCAGTACAGGTTATCCATAGAGTCACTCATTGATTCTACTCAACAGGGATCCTAACGAGTGGATGGGAGATGGTAGGTATACCCTGGGTATCAATGTTGTGTCACAGGTAGACAGAGGCACAGTATACAAAACAAGACATATGTCATGTCAAACTGCACTTACGATGTGTTGATGGACAAACACACTATCCAATAAGCATTAGAAATGGCCTTGGGCACATCGGTAGTGTTTGCCAATGTACACCCATGTTGTGGAATACACTACTGATGTTGGATGAGGCCGTTGTAAGTAGTTCACATATGAACATAATGCAACATGGTCAGATAGGTTCATAGGTTCATAGGTTCATACTAGGCTATCTGCCCCAAGGCAGTTCTAAGCCTAGCCCAGAGTCTGGTTGCGTACGCCACCCCTTATATGGAAACAGTACTGTGCCCATTAGTTTGACGTGCCTGTCTCCAGCAGTGACACAGTGACGATCCCGGGGTAAACCTATGATTTCCCATCCACAGGTCAGGATACCTCTTGAACAGAGCCAGCAAGGTGCTGTGACTCACATGGACCGTGATTGTATTCCACAGCATAGGGAGTCTCCGAGTGATAAATCCACCCCCCAACATGTCCAATGTACATCCCTGCTATGGTGTAAGTCACTTGCACTAGTGGTTCAGGTGGATCTGACGATTTTGAGGTGGAGCATGTCCATTAATCCCTGGTTGGACATGCTTGCATGTCATGCACATGTCACCTGTAAGCAGACAGTATGTGACTGAATAGAGCTGTAGTGTCTTCAATCTGGCAGCATATGACAGATGTTGGAGACCCTTTATCCTTTTGTTGCGGGACATTCAGGGTCTCTCCACTTGCTGCAGATGTCAGGTGAGATACATCCAGATAAGGCAGTGTACCAGATCACCGGTCCGATAAGTGAAGAGTACAGGGGAACAATGACCCACTAGATCTGGATGTGGATCCCTTCCTGATCATGTGGACAATGTAGAAGGTCCTACTAGCCACTTTAGCAATGTGAGTGTCATCAGAACAGTTACTGTCAACCTGGGTCCCCAGGTCCATGATAACCTCCTCTGTGCTTAGAGGATTGCCACCTATATGGTAGCTTGGGGTTACCTTGCTTTCCCTGAAGGGTATGACTACACATGTTTTGCAAGTTGACTTCAGGCCATGGCTCTGGCACCAGCTATCAGTGTCCATGAGTCCCTTCTGAAGGATATCCGTGTCTGATGCACTGTCCACTATGGCGCCCAGTGTGCAGTCATCTGCAAACTTTGTCAGCCAAAGTCCTCCCATGTTGGCCTGTACTTCTGAGAAGTAGATAACAAACAATAGGGGGCAAGGACTGAGCCCTGTGTGAGACCACATGTGACTGGCCTGGTGTCTGACATAGTGCCAGCAACTCTAACCCTGTGGGTCCTGTCCGTCAGACAGTTTGCAACCTGATCTTGTGACATATGGGTGTACATTTCTGTTGGTAGGGTTTCCTACAATACCTGAGTGGGGTATTGCGTTGAAAGTGTTTTCAAGGGCAAGGTAGGCTCTATGGACTGCCTTTCCCTCATCAATGGCCTTAGTTACTGTTTTGATAATGTCAACCAAGTACAAAAGGCATGACTTGCCCTTGATCAACACAAACTGGGACAGGTACAATGTCTGCATGTCCCCATATCTTTCTTTATGAGCTCCATTATGATCCTCTCCATAGCTTTGCAGACTACACTTGTTAAGCTTATGGGGCAGTAATTACCAGAGTCCATAGAGGCACTGCCTTTGTGCAGACGTGCACAACTGGACCCTAAAGAGGCTGTTGTGCACAGTATGGAAATGTAAATCAGTGATAGGACTAAAGCCCAGGATACTGTCCACCACAGTGAAAGTACTGAACCACTACACTATACAGTACTACAGTGCTAGGTCAGTAGGAATGGATGTTAACAATTGTATGCAAAGTATCCCATGCAAAACCTGCAGGCACAGTATAATCCCTGTTGTGTTCACAGGAAGCATCTGGACAGTAACTACACAACATGTCACAGAACACACAACCTTAAACAGGAGTTATTTTTTGGAGTTCACACTCATCCACAACTGTGATGGGCTGCATAGTTCAACATATGGAAAGCTCACACTGGGCATGCTCACACACTTTGATAAATGAGACATCATTCACACAACATGCCATGGGAAGGCTGAACTGGGCATGCTCACACACTTAGTTCAAATGTTCCTCTTAACAACTGTGAAAACACACTACAGGATGCACATTCCCCATTCCAAACAATGAAGATGTCAGCACCCTATAAGTAGATCAGTAGAAATGATATCTCCCAGTAATCCGAATAGCGCGCTCTGCTAATGTGTCTGTCTCTAGTGTCATAACATAGTTAGGTAGGGGTTTGAATCCAGCAAGTGGCATGTGTGTGTGTGAATGGGGGTAAGTGTGTGTATAAGTGTGTATGAGAAGAACATCCCTTTTGGCAACTGTGGAAACACACCACAGGGAGCTCATTCCACTTTCTAAACACTGATGATGTCAGCACCCTATAAGTAGATCAACTGAAATGAAATCTCCCAGTAATGCGAATAGCGCGCTCTGCTAATACGTCCGTCTCTAGTGTCATAACCTAGTTAGGTAGGGGTTTGAATCCAGCAAGTGGCATGTGTGTGTGTGAATGGGGGTAAGTGTGTGTATGAGAAAAACATCCCTTTTGGCAACTGTGGAAACACACCACAGGGAGCTCATTCCACTTTCTAAACACTGATGATGTCAGCACCCTATAAGTATATTGGAGAAAAGGATTCTCTCAGTAATCCGAATAGCGCGCCGTGCTAATGCATCCGTCTCTAGTATCATAACATAGTTAAGTAGGGGTTTGAATCCAGCAGGTGGCAAGTGTGTGTGAAGGGGGTGTGTGTGTAAGGGTGTATGAAAGAAACATCCATTTTGGCAACTGGGAAAACACACCACAGGATGATCATTCCACTTTCTAAACTCTGATGATGTCAGCACCCTACAAGTATATCAGGGGAAAGGACATTCCCCAGTAATGCGAATAGCGCGCTGTGCTAATGCGTCTGTCTCTAGTGTCATAACATAATTAGGTAGGGGTTTGAATCCAGCAGGTGGCGAGTGTGTGTGAAGGGGGGTAAGTGTGTATGAAAGGAACATCCCTTTTGGCAACTGGGAAAACACACCACAGGATGATCATTCCACTTTCTAAACTCTGATGATGTCAGCACCCTACAAGTATATCAGGGGAAAAGACATTCCCCAGTAATGCGAATAGCGCGCTGTGCTAATGCGTCCGTCTCTAGTGTCATAACATAGTTAGGTAGGGGTTTGAATCCAGCAGGTGGCAAGTGTGTGTGAAGGGGGGTAAGTGTGTATGAAAGAAACATCCCTTTTGGCAACTGGGAAAACACACTACAGGATGCACATACCCATTTCTAAACGATATCACAATTATGTATGGCTTTTGATTACAGACATGCCATGTGTGTTGTGCACACACAGAATGCCCATGTGTGTGGGTTGTCCCTCACAATAATGCATGACATTGATTACACCGGTTATGGCAATGAACACATGATGTATGTGTGTGCCAAATACACATATGTACCTGAGACTTTCAATAGTTACCATGTGTGATGCCTGCCACATGTGAATACATGGTATTTGCACAGGGTAACATTATGACCGTGGTCTTCTGTGCAGATGCTGCATGTGGGATGTGTATATACAGTGTGAGATGTAGATGCTATCAGCCTAGTAGTGAGGGATGCACACCTGGTCTGGGGCATAAAGTCTACATGTTGTTAATGTACAGGAGCTGCATATTCTCACCTTTTGTGGGAGTGGTAAGACAGTATTCCATAGCAATGCAGTGACTGCATGCTAAGAACCATTCAGCTATGGTGTTGTAGATACACTTATTCATTAGCATTCAGTAATTTGTCGGAATCCCTGGTGAGGGTCTGATGCCAACCAAGGTCAGGGGTCTACCAGCCTGTGTCACTTGCTCAGTGATCCCTTCCATGTTCCCTATCACGTATCCCAGTGAGCGACATCCCACATCAGCTGTGGTGGCATGGACAGTGACTGAGTCATATGTGTCCATGCATCTGACTGACTTGTATGTTGCTGTTACAGTTTGGCCATGTGTTTCCATCTCATACATGTGATGTACATCAATGGGTAGGGGATAGGGTTGACTGTGTACATGTGGCAGCTGTGACATTACTACATAACACACATATTCCACAACTGTACCATAGAGGTGACTGACAACTGACCTTTGCACATGCTACCGGAGTATTGAGATTACATTGGTGATTGACAGCACATAGGGCCAATGGTGAAAAAGAGACATAGGTCCATAGGTTTGTACAGGGATATCTGCCCAGGGCATGTATCCACCTAGCCAGAATGTGCGTGCCTTTCAACATGCATTGTGAATCTGTCTTGCTATGCCCTTTTCCAAGGTTAGTATACTGTGCCTCTTTCTCACAGTGACACATAAGTGATACCCAGCGTAACCCTACAATGTCACATCCAGTCATTAATATCGCTCTTGAAGATAGTCACTGAGTCAGTCCACCTAACCTCTATTGGGATAATAATCAGGAATGAAGGGTGCCTCTGAGTTGTGAATGTGCCCCTCCACCATGTCCTATGTATATCACTCCTGAAGTTCAAGTATTTCCAGCGTGTATCCTGGTGGGATCTGGATATTCTGAGATGCAGCATGGCCATTACGTGAGGGTATGACCTGGCCTTCTATGTCAGGCACAGATTGCCTATGAAGAGTCAGTATGTCACTGAGTACAGCTGCTGCTACTTTAACCAGTCAGTATGTGGCATCTGTTTGAGCACTTTGATCCCCTTGTCGAGGTAGATATGTGGTAGCCCCAGTTACTGCAGGTGTCTGGTAAGGTGCATGCCGACAGGTTCATCATAGTCAATTATGGGCATGATGAGGGATGAGTAAAGGGGCACAATGTCCTCCCTGGCCTACATGTGGATCCCATGATGATGTGGCCCATATCACATGCTTACCTAACCACTTTGTCCATGTTGTTGTCAAATGGTAGAATGCTATCAACCTGTGTACCCCAAGGTCCATAATTCCTTGGTCTGCACTTACTGGATTAACACATATGTGGTACATTGTGGTCATTTAGTGTTTGACAAAGGGGATGACTATACTCTTTCTGTCATTCACGTTGAGGCCATGGCTGTGGCACAAGTCGTGTGTTTGCAAGAGTCCCTTTTGGAGGATGCGTGTGTTAGCTGTTGAGTTGATTATGGTGTTCAGTCTGCAGTCACCTGTGACTTGCTGAGCCACAGTACTTCCATGTTGGCCTGTACCTATGACAAATATATAATGAACATGACAGCCCCTAGGGCTTTGCCTTGTGGGACACCACTTGTACCAGGTTGGAGGCTGACATGGCTCCAGCAATTCTACCATGTGTGTTCTGCCCTTGAGCCACTGTGCAATACCCATAGTGACATAGGGGTTAATATGTACACTGGTGAGCTCCCTAGAATGCACAAGTGGGGTATTGTATCCAAGGCTTATGCAAGGTCCAGGTAGGCTGTGTGGACCTCCTACCCCTTGACAGTGGCCTTGGTGACTGTTTCAAGCAAAGCAAACAGGTTTGATAGGCAGGATTTGCCATTGACAAAGCCAAACTGTGTATGGTGACATGTCTGTAGGTCCACAATATCTAGATATGTGAGGTTCTTGATGATTCTTGCCATAGCTTTGCAGACAAAGCTAGTCAGACATATGGGGTAGTAGTGTCCAGGATCCGTGACGGCACCACCTGCATGTTGAGGGACCACTGTTGCTGTATGCCACTCTCTGGCCACATATCATGTATTAAGGCTGGGATTGAACAGTGGTGTTATGTCTGGGTGTAGCTCTTCTTGTGGTTCATGTAGGACACAGCCTGGGACACTGTCTGGTCCCATTGATGCAGTGTTTATTGCTTTGGGAAGGGCATCTCTTACCTGAGCATCTGTGATGTCAGGGGGGGAAGCACTGTGATGCGAGACATATGTTCCCTTTTGGTGTGGTGGGGAGAGAAGGCAGCATTGAACCTGTCCACTAGGATGATGGCAATGTCTGTGTGTTTTATATTTTGTGTGACATATTGTATTACCTCTGAGCATATCTGGGTAGTACCACCCAGGTTACTAACATAACTACTGGCAGCCTTGTGATTATCCTCAGTGGCTTGTGGAATCCTCTCTCAAAGATGGCCTTAGACAATCATATGGGTGCCTATAGTTGTCTTCCAATACTCATCAGTGGTGCCTTCACATTTTGGGAGGTTGTTGTATCATGTAGTGGCGCCATCCTTCTATTGTATAGTGTGTTTATGGCTGGTGTCCGCCCAGGACATCTGCCTTTGGAGAATTGGGTCATGCTTTCATATGTGGCTTCATGATCCATGCATTCCTGAATGTGTCCACAGAATGCCTCTATACAGGTATCTGCAGTCTGGTCCATATTTTCAACAGGCCTTGGGCCTTTGAAGGTTTCCACATCATTTATGAGGGGTGTGCACTTGCTTGACATGAGCTGTTGACAGACGTGCGCCCTCCAGACAGAGCAAGGGAGGGTCACAGTCAGCTACCTGTTGGGACGCACCTCCCTGGACCACATGGAAAGAGACACAGAGGAGCTCTTACAGCACCCTCTCAAACTCAGGTCTCCCACACAGCCTTCATGCTGACACAGGAGAGTTTAGATTACTCTGCAAACACCATCATACTGGGTGATGCCAGCTACCCAAACATAGACTGTGTACATTACACAGGCCACAATACCCAAGCTCTAAGGTTCCCATTGATCAGACATTCTTTGGCTATGGAACAGGTAACCAACCTTCCCACAAGAGGGGCAGATATACTAGAGCTGATCTTTACAAACATGAGTAAAAACTGCTCACCACTGGGAGTATATCCCTCATTGTTGCAATCAAACCATATACTAATCACACTGGTGTTCTGGATCCCCCACATATGCAAACCTCCAACACATCGATGTGTGTGTGTGGGAAATGTCCCTATTAGCAACCGTGACAGTATCGTACAGGATGCAGATCCCCCTTTTGAAACAGTGATGATGTCAGGACTGTATAACTATATCACCTGTAGTAAAGTCCTCTAGTAATTTGCATAGCTCGCTCTGCTAATGTGTCTTTCTTCAGTGTCATAACGTAGTTAGGTGGAGGTTTGAATCCTGCAAAGGGAATGTACGAGTGTGGTTTATGTGTGTGCACTATGCTGGGAGGGTTAACTGCCTTTTGCCAACTGGGAGAACACACTACAGGGTGCACATCCCTCCTCCTACACACAGATGATGTCAGCACCCTCTAAGTACAGCATTAGTAAAGATTTCTCCAACTACTGCAAATAGCACACTCTGCTAATGTGTCTGTTTCTACTGTCATTGCACAGTTAGGTATGGGTTTGAATCTTGCAAATGGAAAGTATGTGTTTTACTGTTGGATGGAGATCATAGTTGTACCCCAGGTATCACTTCTATGCCGCTGTTAGACAGAGGCATAGTATACTAAAGTCGGACAAGGGCATAGCAGCATAACTTGTGATTGGGTGGCAAAAGACAAACACATTCTACTAGGCTTACCAATGCCCTAGGGCAAATAGCGTAGTATGAACCTATGAACTGTTCATTCTCAACTGTTCGAGCTCATTACAGAGTAAAGGGAGCCTCTCAGTTAGGAATTTGCCCCTCCAGCATGTCCATGTATGTTCTATTCAGTCGCACCGCTTGCTCAGAGGTGACCTTTGCTCTACATACATGGCCTTGTCAAACCCAGATTTGATGTATATGCTTCACCTAAAAAATCTAGATCCATCAGAGCCACAAGGGCAGGAGACTTAAACCTCGACACGGCTATTAATAGGACATGCTGGAGGGATAGATTCATCACCCAAAGACTCGCTATGCTGTGGAACAAAATCACGGTATATGTGAGGCAGAGCACCTCGCTGGCCTTGTTCAAGAGAAATCTTGACCAATGGATGGGAGATCGCAGATATACCCCAGGGATTACCTCAGTGTCACTGCTCGACAGAGGCACAGCAAAATAATGGGTATGGTTCCCCATACTAAAGGGGTGGCGTAAGCCACAAACGATGGGCTAGGCTTGTAAATGCCCTCGGCAGATAGCCTAGTATGAACCTATGAACATGTGTGTACTGCTATAGTACTTCTGCCATATGTTGCATGTGTGTGTGTTGTGGGGGATGCACAGTTAATGGCCAGATACGTCTGCACAGGTGACACGTGTGACACATTCTGGGTGTTCATCCATACATACTGGATGTGTGCTGCCATCCAACCCTGTGATGTGGACACACATTACTCAGCCTGGATATACATATCTGAACAACACCACAAGCACAATACACTACCTTGCTATGTATGCATGTTATTACACAGTTATTCAGTAGTTATGACAGTGATGCTATCCATGCAGCCCACTGGGCCAGTGGAAGCCACAACACACACCACCAGCACCTTTGCATATGCTTACCACAGACATCCCACATACTGCATGTACTGTGCACACAGTTATCTAACCCAGAACAACTGCACACCACTTATTAATCCTGTCCAGTGGACTACAGATACAGGCATATTGTATAACAATAGTAGGAGGCTACTGCAGCACAGGGCAGATTCACATGATGGGAAGGCATCTGTTGTCTGCAGTGTTAAGATGCTTCACATTCACCAAATGCACAGATATTGCCAACAATGTTGCAGACAGTTTAGGTGCAGGTACCCCCCCCCATTGTCCTACACACGTGTTATTAGTTATCCCAGATGACTGTAACCTCCCTATCCTCTCACATGTCCAGGTGAGAGCCACCCTCATCATTGCAGAACACATATCATCACTGTTACGAAATGGTATCCCTGGATGTGTGCTACATTCACCCCTGGAGGACATAGCACCACATGACAGACTGATATTAATCCCTGGCCATACTACAGGATATGTACCTGAACAGTGCCATACATACACAGTGGTCCCACACCAATGAGGAGGAACCTCTACTGACCCTGGGAACTACTGCATCATATGCACAACTGGCCTTGTGTTCTAAGCTATGGAAGTGTTAGTTATGGCCCACATGTACAACAATATTAGATATGTTTATATTTCATGACTATCTACACACAACCTATCTCATGGACATACCTATAGATAGTGAACTATGATACATTTGGAGGTGTCACAGTATACACAGGATTAACCTGCTACTTTGCATTACCTGTGTTTGTGGCAGCTTTTGGTGTGTCACTCGTGCTGCTTGAAGTTTGCTGCTGTTGCTGCTGCTGCTGGTGCTGCTTTTTTGCTGCTGGCTGTCTTTATTTCTGTTTTGTTCTCTCTCTGTCTCTCTCTCTCTCTTTCTCTGTCGGTTTTGTGCAATGAATGTATTGCATGAGTGTAGTGTGGGTACTCATTGCTTTTGTAGGTATCTGCATAGGTCCATGTGATGGCCTCTGCACCAATTGTAAGGCAGCATTTGCTAATTGCAAGCAGCTGGGTGTGTACTAATTGCATGTCTCACTGTGATTTCAGGACACTGCTATAAAAGGGTATGTGAGATAGGCGTTGCCCTTTCAGATTGTAGGGCGTGGACCATGCTGGTATGCTGTTGACAGTGTTCTGTGAGTGTGAAGGTTAGTACATCTCCCATGCTTCATGCTGTGTTGTAGATTCAGGTTGCTGCATTTATCTTGCCTGTTCCCTGTAGTGAGTGTGTATGCATACTGACACCTACAACTATATGTCATATGTATTGCTATATAAATATATATATATATATATCTGTGTACATATACATACTTTCATATATGTACATTAGCTGACATTATTGGGTACAAGCTAACATTTAGCAGGGCTGTTTCTGTTAACACTACACTGGTATGGGAATACAGTAATTGGGACTATAAAAGTCTGCCTGACATGCTTTGGGTAGTAGACATACTATATTGCCTTTATCTTCATTCCTACTATTACATGTTCCACTTATTTAGCACTATATTCCTGTATGAGAGTCATGGCTTAGTGGTAGGTCATACAGACTAGTGTTACAATGGTCTTGTGGTAGGGCCTACTAGTATGCTCATATTCTGCTTTTGAGTTGAGTATAGGGCCTATCAATCACAGTGCTGGAGGCACCTTTAAGCAGTTAAAGGGCTTAGTAGGTCTCACTGGAGCCAGGCTGTGTTGCAGATTCTGGTTGCTGCATATATCTTCACTGTTTCCTGTAGTGAGTGTGTATGGCTACTGAGACCTACAACTATATTTCATATGTATTAATATATATTTATATATATGTATGTGTAGATATACATACCTTCACATATGTACATTACCTTACATTATTATGTACAAGCTAACAGGTAGCAGGGCTGTTTCTGCTCACACTGAACTAGTATGGGAATCCAGTCATTTGGCCATTAAAACTCTACCAAACATGCTTTGGATAGTACATCTCCTATATTACCTTTATACTGATTCCTACTATTACATGTTATATTTATTTTAGCAGTGTGTTCTTCCAAAGCAGGCATGGCTTAGTGGTAGGTCAAACAGACTAATGTTACCTAGGTCCTGGTTTCGAGACTGACAGTGGGAATTTTTACTTTGCAAACTTTCCAACTGAGTACAGGACCTGTCAATCAAAGTGCTGAGGCCACCTGTAAGCAGTTAGAAGGGTAAGTAGGTCACACAGGGGTCAGGCTGTGTTGCAGATTCAGGTTGCTGCAATTATGTTAACTTTTTCCTGTAGTGAGTGTGTATGGCTACTGAGACCTACGATTATATTTCATATGTATTAATATATATTTATATATATGTATGTGTAGATATACATACCTTCACATATGTATATTACCTTACATTATTATGTACAAGCTAACAGGTAGCAGTGCTGTTTCTGTTCACACTGAACTAGTATGGGAATCCAGTAATTTGGCCATTACAACTCTACCTGACATGCTTTGGATAGTACATCTCCTATATTGCCTTTATACTGATTCCTACTATTACATGTTATATTTATTTTAGCACGGTGTTCTTGTAAAGCAGGCATGGCTTAGTGGTAGGTCATACAGACTAATGTTACCAAGGTCCTGGGTTCGAGACTGACAGTGAGAATTTATTTTTCTTAGCAAACTTTCAAACTGAGTACAGGGCCTGTCAATCAAAGTGCCATAAAGGCACTTTTAAGCACTTTAAACCAGGTCTGCGCTCGTTTGCTGAGCTCACGCGCACTGGCGGTGCGCTCCGCGAACACAAGCGCACACGCGGGCTATTTTCTTTCAAAGAGAGGAAAAGGGGTGACAGGAAAGTGGTGAAAAGGGGTCACAAAGAGGGTAAGACAGTAGGGAAAGAAGCGTGGGATTTGCAGGAAGGGTGTAGGTAAGGCCCATAGATGCCCATGTCTTTTGCAGCAACAGCTGTATATTTCTATGTATTTTGGTGAGACATTTGAAACCTTCCACCTCTGAGAGAGGTGTCAGGACAACATTAATATTTGTTGTACAGCCAATTAACAGTTTAGATGTCCAGCGGACATGTGTGCGACATGGACAGCTATGTATGGGGCGTAATTTTTTTGTGGGACAGAGTGCCCTTTTTTTTTTTTTTACAGGTGAGAGTGGTATGACAGGTGAAGGAAGTTGGTAAAGCTGGGGAGGTAGGTTGGGTAGGTTAACAGACAAGACAGACAAGACGCATACAGGGACGGTGTATGACACACGTGGGGGGGTTACACAATTGACGGGGACGGAGGTTGGGATATCCGAGATGCACGAGCCCACAGATGGCAACAGTGGAACTGATATCCCCACCCATAGGCAGTTGCCACTGTTCCTTCACAGCCCAGGATGGGGCTGTGCTGGGGGCTGTGTAGGCGGGGCAACGGCCGGGGCCGTTAGCTGTGCCACACGAGCCTCAAGCTGGCGTAGGGGTCCAAGAACAGTGTCTTGGATCTCCCTACGCACCACAGACCGGACACCGCGGAGGGTGAGTGGACGAACCCCTCCGGCCACACTTGCAGAGGGGGGACGGGCCCCATCCCCTGCAGCGCTTCCACCTGAAGGTGGCACAGGGCCACCGGAGGGGGGTCCGGCCTGGGCACTAGTGCCAGGTGCAGTCGCCAGCTGAGGTGGGAGAGGTGGGTCCGCTGGGACCTGCCTTCCCAAGCGTTCTAGGTTTGTGAGTAGTTATGTTAGTTTGGGTTAGTGGCATTTTATTCCATTCAGATTAGTTGTAACAGCATGCATTGGTATTCCCATCAAACAAACACCCAGATATGAACACCATTGAACAAGGGGCATATCAATATCACATGCATTATTTGAACAGCAAAACACAGTCAAACGACATGCAGGGTTGATTAATGGCAACAGGCCATCAGATTTGCAGGTATGAACAGGGCACATGCACGAACAGACATGCACATATGTTTGAAACGGACAAATGTCCATGATTAATGAAATGTTCACATACCATTATTTAGTGGATGTTGTTATATGGAATTATAGGGTTGGGTGGGGATAGAAAGTGATGACACATTCATATGTTACACATTGATTCACATTTCTCATAGGTACACAATTAAGTTGAGGCTGATGTTTCAAAATAATCTTTATTTGACTGTCACGCTACACCTGTTACACATACATCACTATCCTACTTATTTTGAATTTGATCAGATACATCATCCTGCTACACTTTGATGACAGGACAGGGGACAACTATGGCTGTTTAGTCTGTCAGATAATCATTCATTCTATCTGCAAATTGTTTACTGTTATCACCATATACAGATTTTGACCTAGACATTCTAGATTCAGACACACTGAAATCAGTTTGGGATGTTAATTTGTACTTCCCACATGCATTTAGTTCTGTAGAAACACACTGAGGCTTATATATTCAGGGGTTATTACTACTTTATTTATTCATACATGAGCCTTTCTGTCACTCTCACACATTCTGCAACTTCACAGTTCAGGTTGGTACTTCTAGGCTTTGTTCACATATTAGACCTGTGGTGATTCAAACACTTTCCAACAGCCTCACTTCTGTCATGATTCAGCATTTCAACAGGGGATATATCTCACATGTGACTACCTCAGATTCTGAAGCTGTACTCTTGAGACTACTGCAGGTTACAGTATATTTAATTAATGATGGGACATCTGTATTACTGCACTGTTTAATTCTATCAATTATATTTCCAGTTACACTTGCATACTGATGAACTTGTTGCAGCCATACCTGCAGACTTTCAATTCCTGCTTGCACATTATATTACTTTTAATCAATACACTGCACTGTTCTGATACATGGTACATAATAATATTTATTTACAAGTACTGGGTGGGGTTACTAACCTGCATGGTGGCAGCCGCACCAGCCTTCTGGCGTGCATCTCACGATTCACAGAGCGGACACCTGCAGCTGTAATACAAAGGGAATAATATTGGACTACACATCTCCATTGTATCAGCTGGTTGAAATCCTTACATACATGAGTAAAATGTGACTTACTCAGTAGTGGGGCGTTGGGCATTTGCCGGGCCTCCTGGATCCAACGGTTCAATTGGTCCTGCTTGCGTCTCTTCAGGTCCGCATGGTGGTGACGGACCTGCTCACCAGTGCGTGGAATGCCAGTAGCACTGGTCAGATCACGAGCCAACTGGTCCCACGCCTCTGCCCTATATGCTCCCCATGAGACCTGGCCCTGCATGAGTTGGGCTTCGTGATTATGGACAAGGAGCCAGACCATGTAGCTGGACTCCTCAATGCCCCAACGCTGTGCTCGAAAGCAACGTCCCTCACCTACTCCACTCATGCTGACTGCAAGTCTGTTCTACAATCAGTTATGCTGTGTATTCCCGCCTATGGGGCTTATATATGCCGCTTTTCCCACACATTTCTCTGATTGGCCATTTTGGAATTGTATCTACTTCACTGAAAATGCTTTCTCATGCTCCATTCTGGGTTTTATCCCATATATATGCTATTTCTGCATTTCTAGGTATTGCTGTCATGGCTTGGTGGTTTAGTTCCTTGACTCTAGTGCATGGTATCCTGGGTTCGAATCTGGCAACTGATTTTTGCTTTTCCTGACAGAAATGAGTTGAGGACCTGTCAATCAAACATGCCAAAAGCACTTTTAAGCACTTTAAACCTGTTCTGCTTTCGCTTGCGGAGGTAACGCATGCGCACTGGCAGTTAGCCTGTGGGAGCGGCGCAAACGGTGTGCGCTGGGATAAATCTTAATTGGCTAGTGACACACATGTTCAGCTAATTGCACACAGTTTCAGCCTGTTTACCCGCTGCTTGGCAACGGGCACGCAGTTTGCAGCTTTTTAAACACTACTCAGCTACGGGCACTCTGTCTCACGGCAGCTTAGCTATCAGTACATTTCTGACTATTTTTATTCTTATGTTACTTCAAAATATATGCTCTATTTCATTCCATTTTACAAAAGGGAATACATTTACATTTGTACAATACTGTCAGGGGGCTTTTTAGTGCTTATTTACAAAAAAAAAAAGGTTGTTGTAGGGGCTCGAACCCTGCCTGCCTACTCTTAGGGCGGCTACTCTACCGCTAAGCTATTATTTCTTGGCTTACTTTGCATATTTAGTTCTTATATCCTTTTCCACTGACTGCTAACTGTGATTGCGCTTAGTAGCACACCAGCACACAGTAGCAAACATTTACGGGGTTTAACAAAAAAAGGTTTTAATTTAATTTTATGACATCTCTTCACTTTATACACTGATGGCCAGTCGGGGCATGTGTTGTATAGTGTGTTTATTCACATTTTCATGGCCTTTCTCGTGGCTGTTTACTTTCAGCCATTCTAGTCTTCCGGGGGCGTGTCCACTTGCAGAGCTTAGCCTACAGACACGCCCCCTACTCTCTTACACGGACCGTGTAAGAGTTACTAGTGTGATTCAGCATGCCTCATGCACCTCATGCATATGCATGACATGCTGACATCACACAGTTTAACTGCAGCCTCCGTGTAAGAGTTATAACTCTTACACGGAGGCTTCCTGAATCTGGCCCTACATTTTCAAATTGCTATTTATATTATACAGGTTGTCATCTGAAATGGCAA
This sequence comes from Protopterus annectens, assembly GCF_019279795.1. Lineage (NCBI taxonomy): Eukaryota > Metazoa > Chordata > Ceratodontiformes > Protopteridae > Protopterus > Protopterus annectens. The sequence continues at coordinate 1,120,846,106 of NC_056746.1, forward strand.
ACAACGACAATAATAATACCGATAACAACAACATGGCCAGTAGACAATATGTTAAGCTTTCTAGAATTATTTCTGAGGATGGTGTGTTTTTGCAGAAGGAGAACTTATGAAATAAATGTTATTTTTGAGGGACTGTTCTCATTCCTGTATTAAGAGAACATGTAAAGAAGTTTTCAGTGCTACCTATACTAAATGTTTTCCTGTTTTGACAAGTGAATGGTCTGTCACTAATGTGAATATGTATGATGAGCTTAGCCAGAAATATATAAAAGCATTTATTCTTCTAACATTAATTTGACTAAAATATTGTAACTGACAATTGACTTGCCATCCTTAGATCTGGGGATTTGGCTAAGAGACTGGGAGCAACACATAATTTTGTTCTTAAGATTGGAAGAATTATTAAGAGCATTTCATAGGGGGAAATGGATAACTAAATATTTTTTGTAGTATGACATATTATGATATGTATAAATGTGGCACCTGTGCCTACTGTCAATAAATTATGGACCCACATTTTGTTACAGTTACTAAGTCTAAAAGGGCGTATTAATTATCAAACCCTTGTCATTGTGTACAGTGATATTGTGAATCTTGCAATGCTTTTTATGTAGGAACAAACTTAAAGTGTTGTAGAACAAACTATCCTATAGGAAGGCACATTGGCAAATTAAGCTTAATACCACTGACTCCAAGGATTTGAATGATTATGTTTCTTTGAAAAATACATTATATATGAAAGCTGCTAATTTATGATTATAAACATGCAGTTTGGTGGTTACTTTATTCATTTTTATATAAGCTTTTTAGAGGTAAGTCGTCATATATTATGAAATTATTTTGTAAGCTTCATTGCATGACTTTGATCATATGATACAGATTTCCTTATTTGCATGGATTTTGTTGTAATGTAATTTTTATTCTGATGATGTCTTATCAAATGGCTGTAAGAACGAAAGTGCTAAATCAATTAAAGTAGTATATGTTTTACTATTCCTGTGTAGTAGTTTATGGTTGGTTTGCCGAAGTTAATAATGTTTCTTGACCATTTCAGATATAGTCTGTTTTTCTATTATACTTCAAACAGCTCAAAAACTGAATAACTCAAAATAACTTGACCATTAAATTCAGTAAGTTTTCAGTTATAATGTTTACATCCATTCAGAGGATGCCATATCTAACATCCTGAAAAACCTACTAACTGATCATATCAGTCAGATTAGGGAACATAAATGCCTACACATAATCATGGGCCTTGACCTTTCATTTATGTCACTCACTGAGAGAATTATGGATAAAGTACGCTAAGGCAAGTAGAATTTCCATTCATCTTTTTTTAGAGGCAGTGAAATCCATATTACCAAAACTGAAATATGCTGTACAGATTTTCTCATTGAACTTTGTACAAATTACCACGTCACCTCAGACCAATATAAATAAAATGTATAAATGTATCTTTGAAGCAGATTCCAGAACTGACCACTGCCTTTTTTTTTTTGTAAAACAAATTGGTTTTCAGTAGAAGGTCAGTCTGCTAAATTACTCTCAATGTTTTATTTAAAGTAATTAAAATATTTATGTCCTCCTTTGCTTCAAAATATTTAGTTAGTAGCAATTTGTATGGCTTAAAACCAACAAATGAAGCTAAACTATCCCTGAAAAGAAAGTAGCAAAAAATAAAGTAATCCAACCAGGAATCCAAAAAAAGGAGGCAGAAGTGAAACCGAGATTCTTTTATTCCACAACAATGAGCGCTTTCATCAGAATTACGTGGACTTCATCAGAAAAACTGCCACCGTGCACACAACTCTTTAATTACAAGTAACAAGTCACATGTCAAGTTAACAAAGAAGCTGGTTGATTAGTATGCCCTCTATGCAATTTAAAGAGCCCTTTACAGTTTTTTGAAAAAACATTCACATTAAGTTAACATAAAAATACAATAATTTTTTGTGCAGCCCAAATACTTTTTAAGTAAAAACTCTGAAGCACCTATTCTTAGTATGCATAACACACTAAACCTCTAAAAGCCTTAATAATTACACAAGTTTAGCTGACAGAATATAACTGACAGAGTATAAGTACTTGAACAGGAATTCTTACACAGTTTAATTTCTGTAACTTTGTAAAATCATGTATAAACCCCCAATCTGTGTTCTAAACAGTACAGCCATGTCCATATACAGAAAATTCACAGGTGTGTATAAATACATGTAGGCACATTGTAAATTAAGATAATAACAAAAAGAAAAAATAGAAAACTAACATAAACACATAACCATGACAACAAAGAAATACATCTAGCATAAAACATAACACATTACATACTGTTATTGTGGTAATGGTTGTTCAAGTCCCTGTATAAAGGTTAACCTTACTAAAAATAATTACAAATAATAGACAGTCTCCAGCCTCAACAAGCTGGCTAGGGAATCATTCTTATTTAAACCTGGTGGTTCCATACCATTACATCTAATCTGCCATTTAAGTTCTTTGTACTCTAAGTGGTCATCATTTGGATCCCCTCTGCAACCTAAGTCAACATGATCAAAACACAATATTTAAAATAATGCCTAGGGTGTGCTTTTACATGTTTACTAAGTGCATTTTGCTCACCCTGTCTATGTATGTCATATTAGTGTTGGTAAATTCTATTCTTAAATGCTCTCTTAGTTTTCCCTATGTAATAACTATCACATAATTGGCATTTGGCCATGTGTACCACTCCTTTTGAATAACAAAAATATATTTTCGTTAACCTAACATAACCCAGTACTGGTATCTTGAATCTCTCCCCTTTTGCTATAAATTTACACTTAGAACAGTTTCCACACTTTGTCATATGCCCTTGTCTTTTTTCTAAATGGGAAAGTTCTAATAATGTCTTAAAGCTGATGTCTTTTTTTATAAATGATACAAGTCTTGTCACCTACAATACTGAAATAGTCCTGGTCAGATTTGAATAAATTCCAGTTCCTCCTCACAATACCCTGTATCTCACTGAAATATAGACTATACGGAAGGATTAACGACCTTTGAAATTGCTCCTTTGGTTCTTGCAATCCTATCTGATGCCCAGCAGGAGTAAGTTCAGCACCAGACCCAAGTAGTGGTTTGTACATGCCCTGCTCCCTCTTTCTAGACACTTCAGAAACAATGTTCTGTACAAAAGATTCTGAGTAATCCCTCTTCTTTAACATACCTTGAAGTTTTACACATTCTTTTGCATATACCTGATCATCTGTGACCATTCTTGCCACCATAACATACTGTCCCTATCAAGGGCGCCCGCAGGCAGGTGCAAGGGGGTGCACTTGCACCCCCCTGGAATCGGCTGACTAGATAATTTAAAAAAAAAGTTTTTTTTTTATGTACGCATGCTCTTCTTTAAGAAGAAAGAAGTCCGTGTGTGTTAACAGTCCAGTCGCGGGCGTGACATCATCACTCTCGCGAATATGTAGAAGTTTGTGAGCGGGAGTTTACAAGGATGGCTTTGCAAGTGGGATGATTCGAGCGGGAATAGAAGATGGCTGGGACCTGAAACGGAATAGCAAGCGGGACTCGTGGGAGTAAACAGACGGAAGATGGGACACTTCAGGTAGAGTTGTGTGTGTGTGTGTGTGTGTGTGTGTGTGTGTGTGTGTGTGTGTGTGTGTGTGTGTGTGTGTGTGTGTGTGCGCGCGCGCAGTGTACTATAGGGTTGCCAACTTGCCACCTTTTCAAATGTCCAAAGTGGGACATTTGTGGTACACACGTCAGATTTTGCAGGCCGAAACATACCCACGGCCAGTACAAAGTGCACAACTTCACTTTTTTGCCCAAGTAAAAGATTATTCTTGTAGCATTTTAGTTGCTTATTCTGTTTCTTATAACATTTAGGTGTTTCAGATTCAGAATAACTGTTTTATGCAACCATTACAAAAATATAGGAAATAGTTTTGTTCTAAAATCTCAGGACATTTGCCATTTTACATTTTTTTTTGCAGGGCACAACTGGCCAAAGAGGGACTGTCCCTCACAAAGTGGGACAGGTGGTAACCCTAGTGTACTATTGGTTTATATAAAATGTGAGCAGAAATTGTGTTTGCTGTCTTTGATGCTTAATGAAGGAAAAATTGTTACTTGTTACTGATAGCTTTGGATATGCTTAGCATCACAGTACAAAAATCATTTATTTTTCCAATAACTGCTTTATGCTATTCAGGGTTACTGAACTAAATGGACACAGAGTTTTAGATGAAAAGTACAGTAGGAGACAAACATCTTAATGTGACATCACATTCTGTTGTTAAGATCTAGGAAAGAAACCAAATTTCTGACTATAATTGGAGGCAAAGGTATGGAATAAACTATATTATGGCTAATAGCTGTGCAAGACAACTTCATGCTTACATCTTCCTTGTAGCTGTCGGTTCCAATATCCACTCAAGTAAAACTCATCTCTTACAAATTTCATTTGCTGCCATGCTGGTAGATGTTTCTACAAGCAATTAGTTTTATTTTCAATGTTTGTACAAGATCCTGAACTACTGGAAAATATCTGTATAAATGGAGAAAGGTTACTGTTCCCAAGAGCTCTTTTATTAGATGTGGGCATAATGTGTCAATACTATTTAGTCAGTATAGCGTTCAGTAAAGCATCAGAAAACAGGTGAGAAATATGTATATATCTGATATCACTCTTAGAAATAGAGCTGCATTTAGTGGTTTCTTCTCATTCCTGCTTGGTCTGTTTCAGAAAGTGTTTCAACTCTTTAGTATTCTTAAGGACAGAAGTCACATAAAATGCTAGCTGTGTATCAAATTCATGTTCACTAATACAGCTTTGATGTGTTGAATTAAAAATATGCAGTATTCTATGTAAATGTTGCACATTAAAAGATTCCATTTCATTTGAGGAAGTTCTGTACACGGATGTGTAAGAATGGAAAGGACATCATGGCCGCCAGAGTCAAATATTGTATGTATTACCACATTTTCAGCTATAATTTCACATGGTTAGTGTGTGTGTGTGTGTGTGAAATGCCCCAGGTGTACATGGTGGTGGGTAGAGAATAAGGCTTGAACCCTGTACCTTGGGCCCAAGTGGCAAGAGCCTGAATTCCTACCCACCACCATTTGTAAAAATGTTGCAGGATTTTCCCTCATACTTTTTCTGTTCCTCATAAAATCTGTGGTTTCTGCATTTGTGTCCTTGTTGCCTGACAGCTACATGTTCTCTAGTTTTATTCTTGGCTGTCTGGAGTGTTTCTCCCTGGGCCTCTGCTAAAATTAGCTTTTTTTCAAAGTCAGACTTTCCTGGTTAACAAATGTTAAAATGGACACATTTCAATATCAGACTTCATATTCTTCAGAAAGTGCATGGTAACAAAAGCTTTTATTCTAGCAATTTCTAAGTGTACAAGATGGATATTTGAAATATATCCCTGTGTTTGGGACTGTATCCCCCCCCCCCCATTATTGGTTTCATCCAGGTTTTGTGCTAGGGTTGAGAGTTATGGTAAGAACTAAATTCACTGAATATGTTTGGGGCTGTATTCACCCAGTATTGGCTTTGTTCAGGTATTTATTGGCTTCATCCAGTTTTTTGCTAATGTTGAGAGCTATGGTAAGAACTGATTTCATTGAATATGTTTGGGGCTATGTTCTCCCATTACTGGCTTTGTCTGGGTGTTATTTGCTAAGAGGTTGAGAGCTATGGTGAGAACTGAATTCACTGAATGTTTGGTGGTTGTAGTCACCCGTTATTGGCTTTGTTCAGGTATTTTGTGCCAAGAGGTTGACAGCTGTGCTATGGTGAGAACTGAATTCACTAAATGGTAGCTATTTAAGTTTTTGTCTTCCTCTTTCACAAAACAGCTGATTTGGCATAGTGGTATGTTGCTCTGTTTTTCACGGAGTCCCCTGGGTTCAAGACATGGCAGTGAAATGTATGGTGGTAACGCAGCATTTTATTCTAGCAACTTTCAAACATTATACAAGCAATGTTTAAAATGTCCCTGGTTTTTGGCCTTTTGTCCCCCAATAAATTTTGGCTTTTTCCAGATTTCTTGTGCTGCAAAGTTCAGAGATACAGCTGAGTGTCGAGTAGATTTTACAAGGAGCTGAGAGCTGCAGGGGAGCAAAAGTTTAGTGCTGCTTATGTTTAGTCTGCTTGCATTGTTAATAGCACAACAGATAGTGTACTTACTTTAGATGCTGAAGGCTGTGGGTTCTACTCTCACAGTAGGTAAATGCATTGCTGATGCTGTAGTGTGTTGTAAAGGGGGTGGATGCTGCAGTCTTTTTGGCAAAGATACCTAGTAACTATGGAACTGTTAACAGTTTGCTATCCATTCCCTATTGCGTTACTAGCTTTTCATTTTTTTTATTGCATGCAACAAAGGCAAGTTATTCTTCAAGGGTAACAGGCACTTTATTTGTAGATTAAACAATGACATATAAAGTGTTTGCTAGCAGCAACCTCTTTATTAGTTACAAATTTCTTCAATGTGGATTTTACTACTTCAGAGATTGTGTATTTTTTACTGATACTGGTGGACTTGAGTAGACTTTATGATGGAAATGTTCTGAATTGGGCAATTTTGTCATTGGTGGATGCTTTTTGTTTCATTGTTTACTGGAAAAATGTTCAAAGCAATAAATTTAAAATGCCCTCTAACAACTGTACTGCATTGTACAAGGAATATAATGTAATAGTCAGGAAGGTGTATCAAAGAGCATGTTTGTTATGTTCGAGGGGCCTATGATTTTGAAGACAGCCCAGAGTTAATATTTGCCATTGGCAAAATGTATTTTCTGTGAAAGTGGTTTTCAGTGCTGTTTCAATGCATGTGAGTTTAAAGGGCAGAGAAGTTTTAATGTTAATCTATTTTCATTGTGAAACTGCATTGCTTTAATAGATATGTATTAGGGTTTGTGCTGTAAAATGCAAAATAAAACTTTCAAATGAAATCCTAAATCATCGCAGAAGTAAAGCAGTATGCACATTAGTGTTTATGGTAAATGGGGCAACATAACCAAGGAATGGGACATTGGAATGGCTGCAGGGGGGAGGCTCCATTTGACCATAATTTTGTGAGGGGGGGGGTAGCAAACTCATACAGCCCCAGTTGAACTATACCGCTCAGTTGTCCATATCTTTGCAGAATGAATAGATATTTGCTGCTTATTTTTGGTTTGTTCCTCATATAATTTGTGATTTTCTAGCAAATCATTTAGGAATGAAGCCATTAAATGACAGACATTGAGTTTCAGATGTCATAACCTTCAGAAAATGCATGCTAATGCAAGACTGTCTAAGTTTTATAAAGAGCAGTTTTAGTAGTGTTTGTATGTTCCCCAATATATTTGGCCTTGTTCAGATTTCCTGCATTAAGAGGTTGAGAGGTATGCGTGCAAATCACTTTGTAGATTAGGAATATCCAAACATCTCAATTGTCCCCAATTCTGGCTCAAAATGTTGCTCTCCCTAATAATCCCTCCTCCAAAATGACAATTTTGGAAGAAAATGTGGAGGGTTTACAATTATATATAACTGTAATGATCAGTTATAGATTACCTTTATTTCAGAAATGCATGTGGATGCTCTTATTTTGTTAGCTGCTCAAGTTAACTGTTAATATTAAAAGGTGTCCTTTTTGACAGGTATTTTGCATTACATTTTGGTCTGTTTTTCATAAAATTGTGGCTTTCTGGCAAATTAGTGGCAAGTCATTAAAGATTGAAGTTAGAAAATAATGGCAGACATTTGAGTTTCATATTTTATACCCTTCAGAAAATTTGTACTAATGTAAGATCTACCTGTTCTGTTTAAGTTAATAAGAGCAATATTTAAAAATTGGCCTTATTTTTGGGACTGTGTCCCACTTCTAGTTCTATGTATGGCTTTGTCCAGATTTCTTGCTCTGAAGTTGAGAGGTATGAGTGTCAGAGCCATCACTGTCAGCCAGAGACATTTCAAATTATGACATACTTATTGCACCCCATCACCCATTGTAGTGGCTCTGGATGTGCCCAAGGAAGGCAAGGAGCAGTTATGCAGTGTAAGTGTGCAGAGTATTCCCCATCCAAGGTAGATCACAAATATGACCATGACTTTTCATCTGTCCTTGATTTTGCAAAATGTTCTGGTTTTCTATCAGATTTTTATACTGTTGATTTATGCTTCTTATTATTCAGGAACTGCATGCTGTCACAGTGCCCTGTTGCTCTGTTTAAGTAGCCATGGTTTAATGAACATCAGGTAAGCTTGTCGGAGATTGTAAGATGCAAGTAAGCTTTAGTAAGCATATTGTTAAAGAATTACCAGCATTGAAAGCCTTCGTTGTTGCCATGCAAAGAATATTTACATGACTAGATAATGTATAAGCCTTGGGTATTGAAATGCATATGACAGTATTTGTAATAAAAGGACAGGATTACAGTATTTTCAAAAGCTCATTACATTTTATTGGAGACCAGTGTCTTATAGCAGTGTCTGTGTGTTGGTACACTTGTAGTTGGGTGGCTTTAATGGTTTATGGTAAATAAGCATTGCTACCTTACTTAAAAGCCAAGCCCTGCAACAACCATCTCCACACTGAAGTCAAAACACAATAGCTCTGGTGGGTAAATGTACTCTGTAATCAAAAAAGGCAAATGTTTGAAATAACTACAGCTTATGTGCAAACACAATAGGTAGTGATGAAACAATGCTCTGCTAAAAATGCTTTAATGCTCCACATTGCTGAGCTGCAGATCAGTTTCACTGGCTACCAGGATTTCACCCACTTCAGATCAAGCACGGTGCCGTTCAGTGCAACCTTCCCAGAACTAATTCAAGTCTGGCCAGAATTATTTGGTGTGTGTATAAGAGGGAGGTAGCATACCCCTCAGCTGTCCAGATTTTTGCCCCATATTCCTCCTAAAAAGGATTGAAGTTGCTAAATGAGATTTCAGTTTTAGATGTCATGTCATTTAGAAAAATGCATACTAACACAAATCCTGCTACTCTTGCAATTTTCTAAGTTTCTGAGAGCCATATTTATAGTCTGTCCCTATTTATTTTAGGCTTTGTCAAGATTTCTTGCACTAAGGTTGAGGTCTTGAGGGGTGTGGTATGTTTGTGAGAGAGAAAGTGAAATGCCCAAGCTAGAGTTAGCAGGTAGAATTTTCAAGTGCATTTTCAAGGAACTGTGAGTTTTAAGGGAAGCTAAGTTCACTGCTGCTCATGCCAAGTCTGTTTACTATGTGCAACTGTTTTGTTTAGCAATTGGTATCTCTATTGTGGTATAAAGCTTTAAAGCTATGTTAGTAGCACCACAAGTAGAATACTTGCATCTTAATGTAAAGGCTTGAGGTTCTATTCCTACAGCATATACATTTGTATGCTGCAGTCCTCAGGATGTCCTCCTTTGGATGAGATGCCTAATAACTATGAACCTGTTTTTCAGCTTGTCATCCATTTTCTATTGCAATATACCAGCTTACCATTTTTTTAATTTAACATAGGCAATTTATTCTTTGACGGCAGCAGGCACTGAATTTGTAGATGAAACACTGAAATATACAGTTTTCTAGCAACATCTTCATTAGTTTCAGATATCTTTAATGTGGAATTATTCAGATTACTTTTACTTGGCAGAGACACTCAAAACAAGTGTTGCTGTATAATACAAGATATAGAATTCAATTATATATTATAATTAATAAAATCAGGTAAATCAAATAACTTTTGCATGACCCTAACGTTGTGCAAGGAACCTATTGCTTGAAAACAGTTCAAAGGTAAATAACCTGCCACTGGCCAGATGCATTTTCTTTGAATGTGGGTTTCAATGCTGTTTCATTGACTGAGTTTCAAAAGTAGAGAAACTCTAATGCCAAGTCTGTTTTCATTGTAAGACTATTGCTTTGTTTAGGTTTAGTAAAAGTCTCGGTGTTTGGGCTATAATGTTTGAAATAAAAGTTGTAAATTAAATCCAACTGCCTGTAATCATTGTAGAACTAAAGCATAAAACAGTATGCACACATTTGAACAGTGTCTACAGTAAATGGGGAGAAATAGCCAAGTAATGGGACACTGGAATGGCGGTGTGGGCGGGGCTTGGGGTGGGTGGTCTTGGGCGGGGCTGTGTTGGAAGGGGGCGGGGTGAGCTATGTGGGTGGGGCTCTGGGTTTGCACCCCCCTGCAAAAAATCCTGCGGGCTCCCTTGGTCCCTATCCCTAAAAAGACCTACACTCAGGATAATTAATGGAAGAAAAGCTTTCTAAAAACTGGGATCTACCTGTTAGAATAATCTTCAAGTAGAAGAAAGACAGTAGTAAATATAACAAAGTATGTGATGCGTAATCTAAGCAATATTACATAAACAATTCAATTCCTGCTTTCAGTTAAACCTCATTCCTCCTGCAAAACATTTTTCTGCATGTATTATTCCCACAATTTCCATATTTTTCTATTTAATTTACGCCTACCCTTTCCAAAAGATCCCACTTCCTGTTCTTTTATCTTTCGTACAATAGTCACTATTTCAAGTATAGTTAGTTTAGATTTTGATTTCAGTTTTCTAGTAATTGCTTTCTGGCAGCCACCAAAATTAAATTTGACAGCGCCTTACTGTGTCTAGGCAATTCAGATCCTGTATCCCAGCTCAAAAAATGTATTTCCTAGGTCACACTCATTTGCTTACCCAGTATTCCTGACAGAGTGCTCTGAAAGGAATTTGTAAGGTTTGCTAACTCAAACCAACTTAATATTGTTGACTATAATGTACATACTGCAACTCAGTCAGTTGTACTGTGTTGTTTTGCTTTGCTCATTCCTTGATACAAGGTATTTGTATTAATAGCTGATCCAAAATGTTTTCAGGTCATGGTTGAAACAGACTGCATGTGACACACATTTTCCTCTTACTGCTGATGATCATCAGTTGTTTTAAATGGATTTTAATTTCCCCATTTGAATATCGAGTGAATAATTTTGTCCTGTTTTAAAAGAGACTCGGAAACTTTTTTATTTTTATTTTTTTTTTTGAGAGAGTAAGGTTTTGATTGCCAGGAATTATTAATCATGTCCACCTCATTACTTTTCTTTCTTTCAGACTCGTGGTGACATTAAGAATGGCACAATCCTCAAACTGGTTGTCTCTCCGGTAAGTGTCAGATTTGAACTGGCTTTGGCCTATGTGTTCTGTTTAATGCCACAAACAGCAATCTCACTTGCATGCGTATACTCATATGGATACTTCCATGTAGAAAACATAGACAATTTAAGTAATGAATGTATGAATACCAAAACGTGTGTGCAATTCTAAATACAGTCTTAATGCATTTGTAAACTGTACTATATTACAGTCTGACATGGTGATTTGGATTACTTGTTGGTGAAGTCACTGGCTAATTGGCAGATGGTTACAAAATTACACAGTAGTTATTGGTTGAATGATAATATTTCTGTCAGAAAATTTTTTTAACGACAACAAAAAGTGTTAAATCAGTTTAGTGTGTGTGTGTGTGTGTGTGTGTGTGTGTGTGTGTGTGTGTGTGTGTGTGTGTGTGTGTGTGTGTGTGTGTGTGTGTGTGTGGGCATGCACATTTACGTGCATGTAAACAATTATTGGTTCTTGTTTTGTCAAATGTATGACTGATAACCACTTGTTTTAGTGGAGGACAAATGAGGTTTAAATTGTTGTTTGATTTACTATTATTTTTAATTGGTTAATTTAGGTATTTAAGGGCTTCAGTCACATAAGTTTGTTTTAGTCTGACAAAGCTTTTTTTGGCCAAAATGTGCACATTTTGAGTAAAATAGATTTGATATCTGTTTTTTTTCTTAGTATTTTACCTGTAATGGATACTGTTATCCACTTAAGTGTTTTTTTAACTCAGAGAAGAACCTTGAGTCTTCGGAGTTTCTCATAGTCTCCCAGCATGGTCCATATTATTATTGCTTTTTACTTTGTGCCAGTCTTTTATTATGCATGAATAACCACGTTTTTACTTTCTTTTCTTGCATGATACAGTTATACTGTCACTTGACAGACAAATGTCCACTAAACAATCCATTTCAGCCTCTGTACTCTTCACAACTGGTCACTGCTATGATAGAACAGCCAAAAAGTAGTTGTTGCTAGTAATAAAGTAGAAACTATCCCTGCTGTAAAAAAATATTTAAACACTTGAATAATAGAAGGAAAAAAGGTGTTTTACATTTAAAGTGTTTTACATTCAATTTCACATTTCTTATGCTGAGAAAAATTAGGTCCACGTCATAAAAGAAGTCATAAAAGAGAAATTCAAAATAAATCCAGTACTGTTCTCCATCAGTAGTGAAAGTACAGTGAGTGTGAGAATGAAGCAGGCTGGTGTCATACCATATTATATTAAGGAACAGCAAAGTCTTGTTGGGAAAAAAAGACACATTCACATCAGTATGGCCCTTTACATTTCCAAAATGAATTGCTGTGCCAGTAAAAATATAACCTCTTTATACCTCTACAGTCATACTAGTATATTTGAGAAACTTAACACAGACATTATTAAACAGACATTTTAGCAATATGACCAAGACAAGTTTGATTCTGGCTTTGGTGTAGAAATCAAGTAGAGATGACAGCAGTCTCTAATTCAACACTGAAGGAAGATAAGTTGCATTTGTACGGATTATAAATCTGTATTGAGCATATTTCCTGCACACAGGAAGCAGTTTTTCACACTTTAGTATATTTATAGATGCCAAAGTCTGTGAAGAATGATCTGGTCTCTCATTCTTTTTAAAGAGAATCACTTAAGATTCTAGATGATATAGTAAGGCACAAGCACAGAGGTTGCAACTTGTCATATAGTTCCTCTGTGCAAAGTTAAATGGCAACCTGCAGGATGTCTTAAAGATGCAGTTTAACAGACAAAGAAGGATGGCATGCCACTGATCAGCCAAATGGTATACCAAAGAGAAAGGCAAGGCACAGTTCAGCCAAATATTATACCAGAGAGGAAGGCAGTGTACCAGTCAACCAGATGGGATAGTATACACAAATAGAAAGCAGACAGAAACACTGTAAAACAGAAAAGCATAGGTGGAAAAGATGCCATGCTGTGTCATTCTGTGAAGAGTGGTCCAGGGAATCTCTGGTTAAAACCTGAAGCTGTGAATATCTCAGCAAACAAGTCACTACAAAATGGTACCTGGAGAAAATGGGCCTTTGTGGCTTTCACACAATGCAATTCAGGATATTCAAACAACATGCGTTAATTTCATGCATTTGCCTTTATTGTTGGCTGACCACATCACATCACAGTTATAGGTGGTATATTGCAGAGAACAGCATTTACTGCTGTGTGGGACTGCATAGTGTCATAGGGTAGTGTGCAGCCTTGGCAACATAAGTATTGTACCACCTTCCAAAAACCGTATAGTTCCCAAATATTTGTGTTAATGGTGCCTTATGAGTATGAATAAAATTATCTGAATTGTATGAATATATACCTGCCAAAGTGTTTGCCATTATATGATACTTGTATCTTGCAAAAAGTCTGTTAACAATATCTGCTTGATGGCATTTTCATTTTTTAATTAGTGGTTGGAAAATCTACTACATTCAAGCACATAACTTGATATTTATAACATAAAATTATGTTTTTAGATATCTCTGTATGTGTGTGTGTGTGTGTGTGTGTGTGTGTGTGTGTGTGTGTGTGTGTGTGTGTGTGTGTGTGTGTGTGTGTGCGCGTGTGTGTGTGTGTGTGTGTGTGTGTGTGTGTGTGTGTGTGTGTGTGTGTGTGTGTGTGTGTGTGTGCGCCTCTCTCTTTCTCTCTCACTCTCTTTTTCTGTTTGTTGCTGCATAATACAGAATAACTGCTATAGGTCAACCATCACTGGTTGACACAATGTATTCTGCCATTGTAACCATTAGAACTTAAGTGTTAAGAGCTATAATGTCTGAAGTTATGTGTTATTGTGGCGGTCACACCTTTATAACAGTAGGTAAATCCATAAAACATATATTAGATTTTACTAAGACAGCCTTGTTGAGCATGCTAGAGATGTGGATTTAGAGAAGCTATGTGTATCTCACATGTAGCAAAAAACACGTCAGAATATGTTACAGATCACTGCTCGGTTTAGTTAAGTGAATACATTGTACCTTTGGATGAGTGGATGAAGGCTGACAGCTTAATATTGCCATGAGTTTCTGCACAATGTATTGTATGTGTGAGCCAAAGATGCACTTTAGGAGGTTTTCTACTTTTCTTCACTGTGGTGCAACCATGTATTTGATATACGAAAATGTTTATATGTGTGTGTACATATATATATATTTAAGTGTGTGTGTGTGTGTGTGTGTGTGTGTGTGTGTATAAATATATATATATATATATATATATGTATATATATATATATATATATATATATATATATATATATATATATATATATAAATGTCAGTATTTCAGATGGTTCAGGGGGCTTTCCCCCTGCAAAAAAGATATTATGGTTTTCAGCTCACCTTTTTCATTATGTGATTTCTGATTAAAAATGAGCTGAAAAATCAGTTTTCATAGTCGCAATGGGGAAACCTCACTGGGCATATGTGTTTAATTAATACATGCAACACAAACATGTCCAAATTGCATGCAAGCTACTGTTCAGGGGAGCCCATGTATTTTTCTGAGCTGTGGACACACACCTTGACTCACAAGCAATACATATTCATGGTGCTGCTAAGGCTGACAGTTTGATTGAGAACAGACATGTTGCCTATATGCATACACCATCTGTTGTTTTTCAGCTGGAGAATCTATGCACGAGTGCATACAAGAACCTAGCCTCCACCATGGCAGAGAATATAAGAAAACACATGCAGAGACTGAATGCAGAAATAGTTGATTATTGTTCAGCACCTGTGGACAATAGTGAGTGCAACCTGTATAAAGGCTATGTCTACGTTTCCCATGTACATGTGTGTGTGTGTGTGTGTGTGTGTGTGTGTGTGTGTGTGTGTGTGTGTGTGTGTGTGTGTGTGTGTGTGTGTGTGTGTGTTTGCACCTGTATACATGTTCACATCATGTGCAGTGTGCGCTGTGATACTCAGAGGGCATAAGACTTGTGTTACATCAGTTTATCTTACACTGAACTTGGAACTAACTTTTAATAGTATTTCTAACACATGCATGACACCATCATCAGTTAGTCTATTACACTGCATGCCATAACCCAGCATTTAGAGCCCTCAGTATGACATATGTCATGAGTGGTGCATGCTGTTGTGTGCCATCAGCATCAGTCAGATCGGTGCTTTAGTCATCAGTTGTGCTAGGTTTTGGCTATTTCAATGCCCACCTACTAGTTGTTTGCACATATCCATGCTGTGCAGCATGGAACATGCGATGAGTATCTGCTGGCTTGTCTACAGGTGCCTGCCAAGTTATCTTGGGATTTAAATGCCCCCTCTGGACTGCTCCTTCTTTACAGCAGTCTGTGTTTGAATGTTTGTAATGTGCCTGTGCTATGTCGCAGTGTGGGATTGGAAGATTGTGGTTATCATGCATGACTATAGTGGGCAGATGGCATCATCTTATTGGTAATGTTCTGTTCTGTGTTTTGGCCTTTTGTTATCTTGGTTTAACAATATTTGTGAACTGTACTGTGCTACCTAACATTTTGCCGGCGCTACCTGTGCAGAATTCCCTATGATAATGGTAAACACTGATGTTTTCCTTAGGTAGTGTGTCCTGCTTAAATCCCTGGCATGTTCATTCATCTACAACATGTGGGTATTGTGCAAACTACTAACACGTCTGACACAGACATCTCTGATGATGTTAAGGTGGGGGGTGGGCTTTAGACAACCTTAAAATAAAGTGAAGGACAGTAAATAGATAATTGAAATGAGTGATCATGTGATTGTATGCT
>NC_056746.1:1120864500-1120922000 GCF_019279795.1 Protopterus annectens
TAGGCAAGATTTGTGAAAGCAAGAGAAAGAGCAAGAAATAAGAAAATGGCGTCAGGGTAAGAAAGCTAAGTGACAGGATACTGTAGTAGAGAGAAACACTTGCTGATACCGTTAGAGGGAAGTCAGAAAAGTACACTTATAGCAATTAGGATTTAGAACATGTTGAAGTACTGAGTGAAGTGTTAGATTCTTAGGATGGATTAGTTTGCTAGGTGATAACAGAAGCATATTTTTGGAACCATGTATTAACCTTAGAAGTAAATGGAGCTCTTTTATTTTGTAGCCTAGAGGTTTATGGAAGTGAGTTACACATTTCTGAAAGGTAAAGAAAGAAAGATTAATTAGTGATCTTGTTTCTCTGCTTTATACTAATAAATTATGCTTTTGGATGTAGGATCTCTGATTGGATGATGCCATCTGAATGAAATATGAGACTATGTGGGACACTAGCATTTAACAAAGCAATTTTGGGATGAAATTTAAAAAAAAAAAGAATATGAAGAAAATGTTCGTTAAACAGGGAATGCAGTGTATTCAGTTGGCACGCATTTGGGCAGACCAAAACAAAGATCACAAAATTGAACAAAAGACCACAGATTAATAAAATGTCTTAAATTTCAATGTTCTCGTCCTGCTACTTACTGTCTTCCACTTACTGCTCAAATGCAGTAAGATTTGCCTAATTAGTGTGCCTGTGTTGTCGTCTTCATTATCTTTACTGAGTTCCTCCTGTATTTCAGAAAGACATCTGTTCTCATGACCCTTTGCAACTGGCACACTGTTGCAACATGATTCACGCATTCAGATGTTTACCTCATATTGAATGATGTGAATTCAGTCCCATTCATTATATATAACTGGTTTTCTTTAGCAGGAATCTCAGATCACGAACCAGTCTGCAGATGGTACACTTTGGGTTGAGGTTTGTTTAGAAAAACAAGACTAAAAGAAACTGAACAACAATGTAAGGAATAGTTGTTGTTGTTGTTTGTCTTTCGACTTTTTCCTGGTAAGGGGTCGCCACAGCGGAACTCTGGTCCGCTAATGATTGGCAGTAGATTTTTACGAAACGCCGAGGTGCCAGCTCGATGCCCAACCTTCAACAAAGGCACGTCCATTTACGCACACATGTCTTTCGAATGCTACCTAACCGCGGGGAGGACATGCAGACTCCACACAGAAGGCACTCCCAAGCCAAGCCGAGAATCGAATGGGAGAACCTCTTGCTGTGAGGTAAAAACGCTACCGCCGTACCACTGTGATAATGTTAAATATTGTTTTATAGCTGGTGACTGTAATTACAGAGTCATATTAACCAGATAAAAATAAATGTGTGATTTTTTTTAAAGTACTAGGCAGTGAAGTAAATGTGGCAGTGATTGCTGCACAGTGTTTCTGTAAGAACAGTTCCATGTTTTCAAAGTACAGTATAGTGCTTGAATAAGCATCTCATGCACTAGAGGTTTCCAAACTGGACAGTGAGAATAATGACAAATGACATTCATTGTTGTAGTGCAGTATTTTGTGTAATTCCTACTTTTGGAAATAAAGCTATAATGGTAGACCAAGTAACAGTTTAAGAGAACATTGAATCTGCATTGGCTCAGATAATGTTCTCTGCAGACTTGGTGTAAAACCTTCTCTGAACTAATGTTGATGGGACACTTCCAAATGATTTCCCCAACAGAAGACTGAAAGCTGTTACAATGAAAATCTTGTTTTTCACAAATTTTTCAGAAATACTGTTTCTGTAGGAGGGGTAAGACTGCCATACTCCCATACAGGAGTCTTCACACCCTGTACTGCCAAAGTTGAAATAATCATCTCAGAGGTCACCACACCTCATGGCAGGGGGGAATGCAGTGACTTTGTATGAGCAAATTGCATTTTAGGACATATATTTGAATATTTGACCTTCATGTTTCCGAATGGATACTCATCCACTGAGCATGATTACTGCAGTGCAAGTCCTGCATGTAACATGCAGTAATATGTTGTTCAAACTGCCAGGTGTGGCTAGACTTAAAAATGAAAGGCTATTAAGCAAGCAATAATGCCCAACAGGGTGTGTGCTACTGTGTAAATAACACCTGCCCAGGGGTGTTATGAGACCCAATGCTGCAAGTGGAGGGCCTATACACCTCTGGCATTATTTACACAGTAACACACACTCTAGAGGGCATTATTGCACTTAGAGAATGGGCTGTCTGAAAAAATTGTTGTGTTTTACTTACTTACTTTTTTATTGCTATTTTTTTTTATATATTTTTGATCTAATGTTTCACATTTGCTGTAGCATAAATAAATAGTGTTGGTAGCATTTTACATCCAAAATATAACATGTTGAAAAATATCCATGTATTTACTTCATGTTTTGGTCCCTTACTCCTAAAATGTGTGGTTTGCTGCCAGTCACCGGGGATAGAGGTCAGTAAATAATGACATACATTTGAGTTTCAGATTTTATTTCCTTCAGAAAATTCATGCTAATACAAATCCTGTTATTGAAGCAACTTTCTAATTTTATAAGAGCAATATTTAAAATCTGTTCCTGTTTTTGAACCTTTGTTCCCATTTATTTTAGGCTTTATCTAGATTTTTTTTGAGCTAAGAGGTTGAGAGGTATGCAAACCTCTTTACTGCTGCTTCCAGCAGCTCGATATCACCCTCTCTCTCTCTCTCTCTCTCTCACACACACAGACACACACACACACATACACCTGGATGTTCATCTTGCATACAGCTGCAGTAATCACAAATGGGTTCTCTGCCGTCAGGCGGGTCCTCGGTCGGCCGAATTCCAAAGTCTAGGTCCGGCGTCGGTTGTTGTCGCTTTCTCTCCTGATGTCAGTGAGGCCGGAGTATATAAGACATAGCCGACGCCATGTTCTTCAGTCTTTTTTGCCGCGCGGTGCCCAAAGCAGAAGCAGTTCGCAAGTGCCGGTCGGCCAGCTCCTGATTTACGAAAAATTGGAAACCGAAGTCTTCATTAAAGCTAAGTACCCCATTGGGGAAACTTTTCTTGCCTCAGACCGATGTCAGAAAAAGTTAATAATTGTATTTCTTGTGGGAAGCAAATACCGCATAAGGATTTCCATTCCCTCTGCATACCTTGTTTAGGCCTAGACCACGACGTCTCGGGCTGTCGCTTTTGCGCTACTTTCAATAAACGCACTATTAAGCATCGGGCAGAGTTCGCCCAACACTTTTTTGGTAAAGCCTTTGATTATAAAATGTCGTCGGAGACTCCGACTACCGTTTTGTCCAAAAAACGCAAGGACAAGGACCGACACGCGAGGTCCACGGTCCCCACTGACACCACGCCAAATCCGGCTACACGTGGTCCGGTTCTCAGCGAGATGCCTTTGCAGTCCCTGACTACCGACGACATTCCTTTGGCGGTGTCCTCTGTACCCGAGACCGCAGGTACCTCGGCCCTTTCCCAGACTACAACCACTGAAGCCATTACGAATGTTGAGCCTCCTAATGTGGACAGGTCCACTTCCACCCATGGTGTCTTTAGACCCTCATCTTCCTTTTCTATTAAGGCCTTTACTAAATCCAAATCAGCCAGGCATCCCAAGAGGCCTGTTGCACAGGGCCCTTCTCCAGGCCCCATGCCTAAAAAACAGATGCTTAAAATGGCTGAGGATTTAATTACTCTTATCAGGGGTTCTCAGCCCCCTCCAGACAAGAGACCCAGAGTGGAGGAAGATTCTCCCTCTTCTGATCAGGGCTTCATTTTATCAGAACATTCTGATGTAGAGGAACACTCTTACTCCCCTTTTGAAGATTCGGATGCAGAGCAGTCCATTCCTTCTGTATCTCCTCCTGAGGATTTTTCCTTTGGGGAAACCTTGCACACTTTGAGGGAACACTTCCATTGGGAAGGCCAAGACTTTTCCGATTCCAAGAAAAGACTTAGGGAATTTCTTTTGTTACCTCAACACAGACCTCTGGCGATACCTCCTGTTTTGGACATACTTGATGATGTTTATTCGGAGGCTTGCCTTAACCCGGATTCCCTGCCTCCTGCACCAGTCAAACCTGATAGGTACTACAGAGTTCCTAACTCTCACCAATTTCTCTACAAAAGCCATAATACTGACCCTGAAACCATTTCTCAAGGCCCCAAGGGATTGAAGGCCTCTACTGCCAAGAATCCACTTCCTGCGAAGAGAGTCAAGATCCTTAGAAAGGTGGGGAAAAAAGGTATATACCTCGGCCACCCTAGCCATGAGGGCCTTAAATTGTCAGTTTCATATGCTTAAATATCAACAGTTCCTGTTATCACAATTAAGGAATAAAATGTCTCAACCTGAACAACCAGATTTGAAGGAGTTGCAGGATATGATGCATAGTGCAGAGCAAGTGGGTAAACACACCTTACAATGTGGCTATGATGCCCTAGAGGCCTCAAGTAGAGCTGCTGCTACAGGATCAGTCATTTGTAGACATGCCTGGCTTAGGGAACAAAGCTTGCCTGATCATGTGAAAGCTAAACTTCTAGATGCTCCTTTACAAAAGGATGTGCTGTTTGGTACTAATGCTGAGGAGATATTACGGAAAATGGAAGAAAAAGCCAAATCTATGCAAACTGTCAAAGCTTTTCTACAGGTCCAACCACCACGTTTTAGCAGAAATTGGCCTTCAAAAAACTGGTCCTTTCCAGCCACTGACAAGCCCCAAAGAGGTAGATACAGATGCACAAGGGGCAGAGGGCAATCACAAGGATCATATAGAGGCCGACAATAGCAAACTCCAGCACCAAGAGGTGGCGAAGACAGTGCACAACAATACAGGAAACAAACCCAATGACTCCCTCATTTCCATGCCAAGCAAGTCTCAGCTGGCAGCACCTTTGGGAGGAAAGCTGGCATTATTTGCAAGAAATTGGCATATTGTCACAACAGACAAATATATCCTGGACGTTATAAACAGAGGCTACAAATTTCAATTCCACACTCTTCCAAAAATGAGAGGCATGCCAAACCTGCCACACAATCAAAGGGCAGAGACACAACTACAAATTTCAAAGCTCATAGGCATGAGAGCTATTCAAGAGGTACCTACTCACGAACAAGGTCAAGGTTTTTATTCCAGACTTTTTCTGGTACCAAGGAAAGGAACCGACTGGAGACCCATTTTGGACTTATCCATCCTAAACACATTTTTACTCGTACCAAAATTCAAGATGCTCACATTACAGCAGCTTCTTCCCATGCTGGGCAAGGAGTTTTGGCTGGTAACATTGGACCTCAAGGAGGCATACCTGCATGTCCCAATCAGACAAAGCTGCAGAAGATACCTCAGATTTCTTGCAGGTTCAATCCACTATCAATTCTCTGCATTGCCCTTTGGCTTATCTACTGCGCCCAGAGTATTCACAAAATGCCTGGCATCAGTGATTGCCTACTGCAGACTTCAAGGGATACAAATTTACCCTTATTTGGATGACTGCCTGATCCAAGCGGACAGCAAGCACATACTTCTGGAACATCTGGCCTATGTAACATGGTTACTGCATTCTCTGGGATACACAATCAACAAAGAGAAATCCAGGCTAACACCATCTCAGAAAATAACTTTCCTGGGTGCCAACTTGGACACAAACACCCAGATGGCCTATCTTACGCCAGAAAAACAGGGGCAACTAACTCAGTACTTCAAAATACTAGCAAAATGTACCAGGCTTACTGCAAGGAAAATCCTGCAGGCTCTGGGCTTCATGGCATCTTGCATTCTTTTAATCCCATGTGCAAAGTTGCATATGAGGAAACTTCAATGGTACCTAAAAAACCTATGGTCTCAACACAGTCACAGTTTGGAAACAATAATACCAATAATTCCATGTTTGCAAAAGGAATTTCTATGGTGGGCCCAAGCATGTCAAGCAAACACAGGTCTCCCATTCTGCAAGCCTCAAGCAAATCAAGTCATCACAACAGACCCCTCAGATTACGCCTGGGGGGCGCACATGACAGACGGGTGCATTCAGGGCAAATGGTCTCAAAAGGAAAAGCACCTTCACATCAATCAAAAAGAAATGCTAGCAGTAATAAATGCAATTACAGCTTTCAAGGACCTCCTGCATCCAGGACAATTACTGATAAGAACAGACAACACCACAGTAATGTGGTACATAAACAAACAAGGAGGAACACATTCATACCCCTTGTGCAGACTAGCCATGACACTTTGGAACTTGGCTCTGGAATGGCAAATCGAACTTCAAGCACAGTACCTGCCAGGATTGGAAAACACGCTGGCAGACAATCTAAGCAGAAATATGACAGATCCACACGAATGGAAGTTGCATCCTCAGGTGTTTACAGAGATAATCCAAGCGTGGGGGAGGCCAGACATAGATCTTTTTGCCTCCCACAGGAATCATCAATTGGAAAAGTTTTGTTCGAGGACCTTTCATCCAAAGGCCTGGAGAGTGGACGCCCTTTCATTCAGTTGGACAGCATGGACAGTTTACGCTTTCCCACCTCTGCCTCTTCTGCCCAAGGTAGTCTTGAAAGCAAGAGCGGACAGACCGAAGATGATACTGATTGCTCCAGATTGGCCAAGGCAACACTGGTACCCGCTCTTGAGGAGCCTAACACATACTCCTCCCTAGTCCCTACCTCTAATGCCTCTTCTGCTGACTCAGCACAGCTACAAAACTCTTCACAGTCAGCTGAAAACACTCAGTCTCGCTGCATGGAAAATTCCTTAACACCACAACAGACCCTACTCTCCAAGGAGGTGCAGGATGTCATTTTGGAGGCCAGAAGGCCATCTACTAGAAAGGCTTACTCCGCAAAATAGAAACGGTTTTGCGCTTGGAATGAGAAAAAAGGCCAGGACCCTAGAAAACTGAATTTGCCTCAGGTATTACAGTATCTAGCTGAGCTGCTGAACAGTTGACTTTCATTTTCTTCCATAAAAATCCATGCCTCAGCCATTTCTGCAGAATTCAACACAGATCCACCTTTATTTTCTCACCCACTCTTACGACAGTTCCTCAGAGGGGCTAAGAATATAAGACCACCAAGGAAACAACCAATACCAGCCTGGGATCTTAATTACATTCTAGAAAAATTAACATTGCCTCCTTTTGAACCAGCTGCCTCAACAGATTTGCAATATTTGTCCTGGAAAACAGCCTTCCTTCTGGCCATCACTTCAGCTCGTAGGGTTTCGGAACTACAGGCCCTCATGGCGGTGCAGCCCTTCCTCATCTTCCATCAGGACAGGGTTTCCCTTCGTACCAACCCGTCATTTATGCCTAAAGTGGTATCCAGGGTAGCTTTAAACCAAGCCATACACTTACCTACCTTTTACCCCAATCCTCAAAACAAAGGGGAAAGGCTGCTACACTCCTTAGACATCCATAGGCAGCTACGTTATTATTTCGACAGAACAAAGTCCTTCAGGAAATCAGAACAACTTTTTGTGTCCTATGCTGTAGGGGCCCAAGGGAAGCCAGTTACCAAGCAGACAATTTCAAAGTGGATAGGCCACTGCATATGGTTTTGTTATTCATATCATGGGAAATCTGTTCCCACAGGCATCAGATCCCACGGTGCCGATTTACAGGTCACCAGCTCTCTAAGCTATATTGAAAAGGTAAATCTTCATTTTTCTTTGTGAGATTTATTTGTTTCTGTGAGATGTTTACATTTGTAAATATGGATTCTGTAGAAGATTATGCACCAAATGATACTGCCCATTGTTTTCACATTTTGTTTTAGTTCTTACAGGAACAGTACTAACCTTTTTGATGAAGTTCTGTCTGTGAAAATACCTACATTGTTTTGTAGGAACATAATATGCTAGGCAACCTTAAGACTTTAATTGTGACTTTGCTTTCCTGGAGTTGAACAAACAAATAAAAGTGCAACAATTTGTAGTGCAACAAAAGTAGCTAAGGAAGTTTGTGTAGACTCCATATGTTACTACAATACATTTTGTTGTTTGTGTTGAATTTGGTTCACTGTGGTGCATTGTGGTGTATGCAGAGATGTACGTGTACATTGTGTACACACACACACACACACACACACACATATATATATATATATATATATATATATATATATATATATGTGTGTGTGTGTGTGTGTATATCATCAGGGGAAGGAGATAAATGTATCTCACATAAGTAAACAGTTTTTGAATTGTACTTCTTGCGTGTGCAGAAATGTTTTCCCTACTGGAAAGTCCAAGAATCCAAGAAAGCTGTGAAAGATTAGAGCAAGAAGGTTGTGTGGATACGTGGAACCTTATGCCGTATGGTGTGATGCCTCTGTTTCTGCACATCTGTCACTACGTCCATATTCTGAGTTGAACCTGTGATTAGAAAAATGCTGGATCTGGGTAGGGCACACCACTGCACTACTGAGGAGCCTTTGTCCTCAGGGCATCCCATGGTCCTAAAGCAATGTTTTGACATGTGATAAAAGTGCAAGTTGACACAAAATATAGTTATCAGCACATAGTAAACTGCACTGATAGCATAACAGTTAAGGCGGGACTGATGCGAAGTTAAAAACATGGTAGATTTAAAATCCTTGGTCCTTGTACTGTCATCACTATTTCTGGTACAGACTTCTAATATAAATTGAATATGACACATAATTGTAAAATAGATAATTACACACTATAATTAGTCATAGAAAATACACTTAAGTAGCCATAATCTGGACTAAAGTGTACAAAGAATGTCAAAGGCTAGGCTTCATCTTGAGAACTGAAATGTAACTAGTAATACTGACTGCTATGCCATTTTAAACTAAAACACAGCTGCTAGGTCTTGGTGCTGATAAAAGTGTTACAGAACTGTGCAACATCTGAGTAACATGTCATGAAACTAGTAAAATATCTGCTCTGCTCCTATAACATTTTGTTTGCTGGAAGGTAGACTTAATGGTAGTGCATCATGTGACATAGGTGATTAATGACTATGTGGTTGACTGACTTTAAGCTTTGTGTTTGGCTTCATTGACCTTGGACTCTGTGTGCATCTTTTTACATTATATTACAATAGAATGCCTACTAAAAATGTGACAGTGATATAATTGTATATATAGATATATTTGGTTATTATATGTATAAAAAAAAAACAACAACAAAAAAAAACAATGAAACTGAATAATTCAAGGTAATATGAAAAACTAATTTAGTATGTTTGATTATTTTTCTCAATGCTCTAGTCAAGGGCAGCACGGCAGCTTCTGGAAAGAATCCAGACATCGAGCATGGAGGTTCGAGTGGAAGCTATGAAGGAACTTGCCAAGCTTGCTGCAGATATCACATTTGCTACTGAGTTTACGAACATGGAAGGCATTGGAATCCTTATTCGTCTGGTGGAGAATGGAAACAAGTTATTATCTCAGTACATATCACCTCTTATATATCTCAGTGTTTTAAAATGTAGTTTTCTTTCCATTCCCCTGTCCTTTTCCACTATTGGAAAACATGTTGTAAAGTGATTTATTGATGATTCATAAGCATTCACCATTTACTGGGGCAGGAGTACAGGTAGAGTTGGTTGTAAATCTGTGATAAAATGGCAGGACGTTTGTCACATAGCTGGGATGCAAGTCACTGAACGGGAATATTTTGTTATGCAATTTTCATCTTGGTCTCAACAAAATTTGCTTTTTTATTATGGGAGGCATTAGTCCATGTGTGTCTCACTAACTAAAATAATCATCTTCAGGAACATAGCAAGTCCAGAAAATTTAAATATCATTCATCACATATTCCAGTGCTGAGTGCATGGTAAACGTGAGCTAATGACCCACCCTAGATAACCTGAAGCTTGGGGGGTTCTGAGGATTTTTTTTCTGTGTTTGGGTCATTATCCATTATGGCATACTCTCCAGAGTTTGCCACCGGTTACAGTTATTCAAAAAACATATGCCCTTTTTATATACATGCTCTTAGCCAAGCAGCTTGTAACATTCTTTTGACCTGTTTCACAACTGTGAATGCTCTATGTTGCTGTATGGCTTCTCTCTACATTTTATCAGTCACGAAATAGACAGTGTATCTTGTGGTTGAGTTCACTTCCATGATGCTTAACTCCCCAAACACTGCTGGAGAAGTTCCTAAGTGTCTGCATCAGAAGTGATTCATTTTGAGTTTAAAAATTCTTTCTTCAGTTTATGACCTTGGCGTTGGTATAAGTTCAGTGGTGTAGGGGGCTTGTGGAGTTGAATATCAGGGAACCATATGTGAAGTGCTGTTGCACTGTAGTCAGTTATGGATGCTCAGTGTGCTATACTGGAGATGAAGTGTAGCTCTTAGTAACACACATTTATTTTTCTCATTGAAGCTGTTTAGCCCTGTTCTGGGATACTACATTGCATAATCTGTACTACAGGTTTTTAACTGTTGTATGCTTGTTGCTTCCTGGGACTAATACTGCATTGTGTTATCATTAGATGCATAGCCTGTTAAATATTGAGAGAGGGTAAAGTGTTAGAAGCTTCCTGTTTTCTTTTACTAATCTCACACAGTTGTCTTATTTCAGTCGGTTTTTGCTAGTCAGTTGCCATGATACAAACTTTATACTTTAAACATATATGGAAGTTATAAACAGATAGAAATAGTACGTAAGGGTGGGATATTTAGCAGAATAATGAATTTTTAAATCATTTAGTTACATGTATTTCAGCACTATTTTGTATGCCTATTTAACATCTGTAAAAAGTAATGTGAAAATGTTTTTGGGTCATTCCTACCGTCACTATCCTTACGTACTACTGACCTAATTTCCATTTACCATGGCCAGTATTGTCTTTTTTCATCTGATTCATCCTTTGGGTGACTGCATCTGATTGTGTCTGCCTTTGGTGCCCTTAGAAGCTGTGGATCCAGAGCTCTGACTCCTCCCCTACCCACAATCCTTTTCTCTCTGAAAATACCTCAGATCTCTTTTGCTACCTAATCAAGAAGGTAATGTTTTCAAGGTCTGTGATTCTTAGTGTTAAGTACCTTTTTCTTCTCTTGTGCCTTTTTTGAAGTCTGTTCTTTTACTTCCTTTACCTCCCCTATTATTTGTATCTAATCTTAAAAAAAAAAGAATATTATACATACATACATACATATATATTTATGGGTCCTGGTAACCTTATTGAATGGTTCTTTGGTCAATATCTGTTTAATCAATACAATTTGGTCAACTAAACAGATGTTCGACAGGAGTGCAAGATTGACAATCCCTGGGTAGGGGAATATATTCTTTTCCCTGGGGTTTGGACAATGCAAGAGCTAGAATATATAATTAGCAGGTGGTGTGGGTAGCACAGCCCCCATGCAGGGGTTGCAAGGGGGCTTACCTCCCCTGCAAAAAAAAAATGCCTTCTTTGTATTTTTTTTTAAGTTTTGCATGCGCCAAGGTTAAATCTTGATGCATGCCTAGTAAGGTGTTGACGTGTATAATGTAGTTCAATTTGTTTTGACAGTATACACATCGACATACATGGCATTCAATCAATTTAAATAATTCCATGTTATATATAGATCATTTGCTAGTTAGTACTTCTGTGTTTGTTTTTTCACAATAACTTGCCCATGTATGTAGCAGACAAGGTTCAAGAGTTGAAGAAGTGCAGCATAAAATTCCTTTTCAGGACCTCTTTGTGTATATTACCTGGGGGCAACCCATCTAGACAAAGAGCATGAGGCTTGCACTTTTTTCAGTTCCAGGGCCATTCAGGGCTGTAGAGACAAACTTGTTTTAAAGGGTTTGATCCCTCAGTCAGGACAATCCTCTCAGGACTAAACATCTTCTGCTATTACTTCTGCATCTCCATCTAAGATGGTGGAGAAATCTAAACAAATAGATAAATTCAGGGAAAAAGAGAAGGAAAAAGATAAATTATCTGAGAAGAGCTCAGATAAGTCTAGAAAATAGTCTCTAGTCCCACCAGAACCCTTGAATGTGGCAGCAAAGATGTCTCAACTATTGGCTCCCACTCCCCATCAGATCTGATCACTGATACCTCCTCTTCATTTTTACCTGGAGCTGGTGAATCCTTGGCTCAATTCTCCTTTTCTTCAGGAGAGCCAGGCATCCAGATCACTATCTGTGGTTTCTTCCTGTAGTTCCGATTGATCCGTTCAGTTTTCAAGGAACCTTACCAAAGCAGATGTTGGCAGGGTGATGTGATAATTTTTTTGGATGCAAATCCAACAAGGGGTTCTCCTGGCTCTGTTCACACAGGATGTTCCAAGAATGGCTCCACCAACACCTCCACTCATTTTTCTCATTCTGGTCAGTCCTTCAGGATCTAAGCCTCCTAGGAGCATCCATGTTGGAGCCAACAGTCCTATCGATGTCTACTCCGACCATGTCCATTATTCTTTCAAGTGTTGGATTGGGAAGAGTATCTGAGCAGAAGCATTGATGCTGGAAGGCTAGGTACTGATTTGGTTCATAAGTGTTTGGGACCATCTCTTTCATTTGACACCTCTGCAATAGATAGCTCAGCCCATATGTCAACTTCAATTCCAGGGCAATTCAGGTCAGGGGAGGCTCTTCCGTCACCTCACCATGATGTTGTGGGAATTTCTTTGGGCCTGATCTCTGCCTTGGCATCCGAGAATGTCAGAAGGGTTCTTGCTAGACCAAGAGAATAGGTGCTTTTTATATGCTCAGCTCTATCCAAACCTCTTCTGGACATTGTGTTTGACTTGGCACATCCACGTTGACAGGGACAGTCAGCCCCTTTTAGCATTGGGGCTGCTCACCATGTGAACTCCCTGTCTGATTCTGATCCACCTCTAAAAGTACAGTTGATGCAGGGTCCTATGAAACAGACATATAAGAAGAGACATTTAGATTCCTAGTCTTGGTCTAGTCTTGGATGTTGGGGTGAGTTCTCAAGATCCCCCTCTGGAAGACATCACCTTTGGTAGTATTTTGGAAATGACGAAGCAGCGAGAGGGTTGATCCACTGATTTGTCCACACCTGAAGAATTTGTGTTCCTCAAGGCTTTTGGAGCTGGCTCTTCTAACTCGGGGATGGTATCACCTGCTGATTCAGTCATAGACCTGGTAGCTCAGTGGGCTACCAGGTCTGTGACTGGTAGCTCAGTGGGCTTGGAAGGATCCTGACATGGCTGAGCCAATCCCTAAGAAACCAGACAAGGTTTTGGTTGCACAAACACACTGAAGCAAGCGTCACCAATAGATGCCATGGTTGTGGTGGCAGCCAGTAAAAATGAACTTTCTAAAGAGAGCACTTTTCTCCATCCTCTTAACAGGGAATCTAGAGCACTGGACAGATTTAGGAAATGGATGTATTCTTTAGTGACATTCACATTTAGAGCAATGAAATACCTGTCCCACATGACATATTTCCGGAGGGACTTGATAAAGAAACTCATCAGGTCACTCTTAGGTAGCCTACTGACAGACATCCAGAAAAAATTGAGTCCCAGCTGTCTAAGTTACAATCGATGTCTAATGTATCCCTGCAGCTGTTTTCCAATACAGCTGATGACATGACTAGAATAGCAGGTACCTGCATAGCTATCTGCCGACATGCCTGAATATGATTGATTTTGCAGAAGGCTTCAAGGCATCCTTCCTTATGCTGTTTGATGGGTCCACACTGTTTGGGCAAAGGTTAAGAAAACACTCACCAGGAGTAAGCAGGATTGTAAGACCCTTTCTGCCATTGGAATCTACTTCTTCACCTGTCAGAGAACCATTTATAGAAATCATAGAGGTGGCAAGGAGATGTGGTTAAGGTAGTCTCAAGGGTTCAACCAGGATGCTCTTGCACACAGGTCCTCCTGAGGCGGAAAGGGGAACAATTTCAATGGATGTCACTTTAGAGGCAGAGGCAGACTGCAGTATGAAGGGTTTTGCAGTCCGTTTCCTGTGAAATCCTCCCAGCGCTCTTGAAAGATTTCCCAGCTACTGCACTCTGGTGGAAGTCGGGGGTGTTTATCCCTGCACCCTCAAGCCTGGCAGACCATCACATCAGACACTTTTGTGTTACAGATAGTCATCAGAGGCTGTATAATTCCTTATGTTTCCCCTCCCTTAAAGAAAAGAAGGATTACCACAGGACCACCCCATCAGATGGAATCTGCAACAGCAGAAGTCTTAAAGGTATTAGAAAAAGAAGTCATCTATTAGGCCCCCTGATCAGTTAGAATCCAGAGTGTATTCCAGGTTAATTTTAGTTCTAAAAAGAAAAGGGACCTATGGCCAACTTTGGATGTCATTCATCTCAATCAGTTTATAAAACAGACAAAAGTTGAAGATGGTCATGGTTCAGCCCACTCTACCTCTTTTGAGGAAGGATGATTGGATGTGCTGGAGAGAACAGCTGGCATAATGGTTAAGGTCTTCCCTTTCCATGCACAAGGTACATGGTTTGATCCTGACCTTTTGCCAATACCTGTTTGGAGTTTGCATGTTTTCCCTGTGTCTCTGTGGGTTTCTTCCACCTCCAAAAAACATTCTGAGTGTTTCAATCTCAAGCTCACCAATGAATGGAGCTGTGGGCAGCAACACGGACTCTACCTGGTGCCATGTAGGGAAAAGAGTTGTATAGACCAACCGCTTTGGGCATCTACTGTGATGTGGAGTATTCTCAAGACAGGCGAACATGGATTATAGACTGAGTGCCACGGCAGGGCTAGCCACTCAACAGTGTAAAATATGGCTGTAGGTGATTCAGTAATGTTGACTAATGTCGCCAAAATGGGGATGGGTAGTTACAGGTAATAACTGGGTTGAGGACCTGGCCTACTCTGACCTATGCCATGGACCCATGCTAATGGTAGGAGGGGTGTATATGCCTGCCATAAAGCCCAGCAGCCCTGCATCAATAAGCTACTGGCCAGTTGGTGTCCAGTTGCCCAGCATGGGTTACCTGGGATAACTCTATTGACTGAGAGCTCGTTGTAAAACCAATCAACCTGCCAAACATAGGTTCATAGGTGTGTACTAGGCTAATGGCCCTGGAGCCTATATAAGCCTAGCCCAAGAAGATTCCCTGGCATCATGCCGCCCAATTGAACTAAGAATTGGTAGACTCAGTGTATGTTCACTGACAGGAGGGAGATTTGAAGTGGAGGACATGATGGTATGGAGGAGGCTGAACATCCTATGCATCTAAGATCTGAAATAGAAGGGCTGTGCAGCAAAGCCAAAATGGTGAGGGATGTCATCTGAATTAGTGACAGACTTATGGTACTCGGACTCCAGTGTAAGGATAATTTGGTATTCATAATCTCAGCCTATGCCCCACAGCAGGTTGTGATAGTGAAGAAAAAACTGCATCCATACAGCTGTTGCAGGACCTACTAGGTAAAGCAGGACAATATGAATTGGTATTGCACATATCGGGACAGACAGAACAGGACAGGATATGAGGACTGCCTGGTTCCACATGGGTGGGGCAACAAGAATAAAGAAGGAGAGGCCATTCTACACTTCTGTCTGGCAAATGGCTTGATAGTAGCCAATGCATGGTTCAGAAAAAGAGACAGTCACAATATCACATACAAGAGCAGCCAACATGCAACTCAGGTAGACTTCATTCTAGTAAGCAAAGGGCACGGGGTAGATTGCAAAGTCATTCCCAGTGAAACAGTCGGCCCACAGCATAAATCACTTGTTGCCACAATTAGGTGCAAGCAGTGGTCAGAGAAGGCTCTAAGGTCAACAGAGACCAGGCTGAAGACCTGGAAGTTGACTGGAGAGAAAGTACAACAGTTCAAGGAGTTACTCAGGGCTCTAGCACCGCAAGAAGGGGAGGAAATTGGTGGAGTTGAAGAAGAATGGCAGCACCTCAAAACAGCATGTGAGGACTACAGAACAGATATGTGGCCGAGGCAGGTATGGATATAAGGTCCATAAGGAAAGCTGGTGGTGGAATGCATAAGTCCAGAAGTCATCAAAAGAAAGAAGGAGTGCAGGAAAAAGTGGGAGATAGAGAAAATTGACCAGGCTAGGAAAGAATATTGGTTGGCTAACAAAGAAGCTAAGAAAGGAGATGTACATAGCAAAAAACAAGGCATCAGAAGCACACTACCAGCTTCTGCAAAGTGAGTCAGTACATTGTACAAAGGGGTCCACCTGAAAACATGGAAAGCTCACAATGTCATATCCACATCGTCAAGATGAAAGCATCGAAACCTTACTTCAGCGAATGACCGGATCATTGAATGCATTCCCACAGTAAGTAACCTGTTGGCCAACAAAGTCAACTTTGCCATTTTCCTGACTGTAGTGCGATCTCAGAGTTGGTATATTTAGTTAGGGGGTGTGGGGGAAGAGCCTCCCACCATTTAGGTTGGAGATGGTATGGTTTTGTTTTCATTAGTTGTGGTATGAGTGGTTACTTACCGTGGGAATGCTTTTGATGATCTGGTCGTTCGCTGAAGTGACGTTTTACTGATTTTGTCTTGACAATTTGGGATTCGATATTGTGGGATTTGGAAGTTATGAAGTAGACCCAGCACAAAGAAACTATATCAGGTTGCAAGGCAAAGACAGAATGATAAAGAAGATAGTTAGACACCCTTCATAAGGGATGTCAGCAACAACCTGCTGACCAGCACACAGGACATCAGAAGCAGATGGAAGAAGTGCATCCATCAGCTTCTAAATGAAGAAAACTCCACAGAAGCTGCAGACACAGCCTACAATGAGAGAAGAAGAGGAGTCCCTCCTAGAAGAAGTAAGAATTGCTCTATGGAAAATGAAGTCAGGGAAAGCAGCAGGCTCAGATGAGGTCACAGCAGATATGATTAAGATGCTAGGTGAGATAAGGGATAAATGATTCCTAAGGTTACTCATAGCAGTGTGGAGAGAAAGGCATATCCCAGATGACTGGAGAATAAGCATACTTGTGCCAGTGTACAAGAACAAAGGGGACATCCACAACTGTGGGCAGTGCAGCGATATCAAACTCCTGTCACATTGCATGAAGTTATGGAGAGAGTGACTGGTAAATGGATATGCAGAGTATTAGAAAGTAAGGTTGGAGATGAGCAGTTTAAATTCAGATCAGGATGGAGCCCGATGTTTGTAGTGAGACAGATAGTTGAGAAGAAGCTAGAGATGAGGAAAGAGTCCATCCGGGCATTCCTAGACTTGGAGAAAGCATATGACAAGGTTCCAAGAAAACTGATTTGGGCAGTGCTGTAGTAGTTTGAAGTCCCAGAAACATTATTGGGATTAGTGCAGTCTATGTACAAGGACCCAGTGACTCAAATACGAACAGTGTTCGGTTTCACAGAGGGCTTCCATGTGGGAGTAAGTGTACATCAAGTTTCAGCTCTGAGCCCATTGCTGTTCATACTTGTGATGTACAACATTAGCAAACAGGTTTGGGGTTATAGATCAACAAAGTTGCTGTATGCAGATGATGTGGCATTACAGGCTGACTCTGAGCAAGAACTTCAGCAAAGGATATGGGAATGGAATGTAAAATTGAAGGAACATGGGATGAAACTAAGTACAGATAAGACAGTGGAAATGGCAGCAAAGTGGAGAAATCAGAAGAAGCAGAGAATTGAGATAGAAGGGAAGATAGTGGAACAGGTAAATAGCTTCAAGTATCTAGGAGGGGTAGTTGAGAAGAAGGGAAGTCTGAATGAAGAGGTCAAGGCTAGAATCAGAGGGGCTGCAGCCATCTAGTATAGAGTGTCTGGTGTAGTGCATGACAGAAGAATGCTAGAGAAATTGAAAAGTAGCCAGTTCTACTGTATTGGTACAGAAACCTGGGCAGTAAAGGCAAAGCAGATGAGGAAGCTAGATGTGATGGAAATGAAATGCCTGAGACAGGCAGTAGGATGCACACTGTGGGGACAGATGAAGAAATGAGGACATAAAAGCAGAAGGCAAAGTAGCTCCAATTGCAGAAATGATCAAAGAGAACAAATTATGTTGTTTTGGGCAAATGTGCAGAAAAGTGGAAGATAATCTGGTGAAAATAATATAAGATAGACAGGAAGAAGGTAAGAGGTGGATGGACTGTGTGAGAGAAGATCTGCAACAGTCAGGAATGAGTGCCGAAGAAGGCAAGAGTGTAGCATTGAATCGAGAGAAATGGTGACAGTTAACATGATACCCTGATCCCAATAGAAAAAATGGGAAAAAGTGGGTTGATGATGATGGTGATGAAGATGAGTGGATGAATTTGCTGTATAGATCTCTAGGATGCCTACTACTCCATCAAGATTTCAAGGTAATTAAAGAGTTTTCTCCATTTACAGCTGGGAGCCAATAATTTCCAATTCAGGGCACTGCCCTTTGGTCTGTTCACCAAGTGCATGGCAGAAGTCACAGCACATCTCAGACTGCTAGATGTTCCCATACTTAGATGATTGGCTCTTCGTCACACCAACAAGGGATCTCCTACTCCAGCAATGGAACTTTTTGCTCCAGTTTCTCCAAGATTTGGGGATGATAGTCAACCAGTCCAAAAGCAAATTGATACCTGCACAACAAAAGAGTTCATTAGATGCTACTAGAACACAAGCAACCAGTTAGCCACTCTCCCATATTCCAGGATTGTATCTGTATGGCAAACAACCGTGCAAATTTTTCAATACCCCTTGCCACCTGCAAGACTTATCATTTGATTGCTAGTTCAGATGGCTTTGACAATAATGTTAGTTTCTGTAGCCAGATACTAAATGAGAATTCTTCAGTGGAGCCTTTTGTTGTAATAGTCCCTGTCCTTCCATCCTCTTCATGTGTGGATTCGTCTAATGTCCATGTACAAGTGTCACATCACATGGTGGTTGACCTCTGTAGTGCTCCTAGAAGGTCGCCAATTTCCCCACTTCCCCTCATGGCCATAGTAATCACAGATGCTTCCCCTCTGCAGTGGGGTGAAGACATTTTGAAGGGAAGATGGTTTATGGTTCATGGTCAAACACAGATGCCATTCTACACATCAATATCCTGGAGATGAGGGCATCTCCCCAGGAGTGTGATCTCCATCCAGACAAGTGCAGCAGTTAGTTTGCCCTAATGCCTTCACAGGGAAAGTCACTGAGAGATGTTCTAGTACGCAGTTGGTCTCTGGGTCTCCACAATTGGTCCCTGGTTCTTCTGTATGCCTTCCCCACTGTTCCTCTGATAACAAGGTTTGCTCAGAAAGCAAGAAGATGCAAAGCTAAAGTAGTCATCATTGCTCCTTTCTGGCCCCATCAAGTTTGGTTCCCCTTCCTCTTGCCTCATCTACTGCATCCTTTCTGGATGCTGGACAACTGTCCAGACTTTCTGACTCAGACCCAGAGACACTGAAACTAACTGCATGGTTCCTCCAATTTTATTAGTGGTTAGAGATGCCAGGCTTTCCATTCAAGTGGTTCATATTTTGTTAGCCTTTCAAAAGAATCAGAAAAGTTTACCTTAGCAAATAGAAGAGATGTTGTATATGATTTTTCATAAGGTTAGGGTTTCTTTGAGAATGATTCCTCTGTTCATCCCAAAAGTGGCATCTGAAATGAACATTAATCAAACCATTAGTTTACCAGTATTTTTCCCACAATTTTCGAACAAAGGAGAATATACTCTGCATCTATTAGATGTCCACAGATATCTTAGCTTTTATCTTCATAGGACAAAAGATTTCAGAAAATCTGATCATGTATCTGTAACCTTTTCTAATGCCACACTCGAGTCATACTATGGTCCACAGTTCACACATTCATTTCCGATTATAAGCTGGATGTAAAGTCACAATTACATACATCTTTCAGCTTCACCTTTCTCAGGAATATAATTCATTGATATCTTCCAGGTTTATGGCAGCTAGGGAATCTGTCCCAAAGGTTGAATCAGATGAAAAGAGACAGCATCGGATATAAGAGTTATGTACTCAGTAATATATCTGTGTTGTCTTCATTTTTGACTGGTTCAACATCACTCCCTCCTTCATCCTTTCAATTTTTTTTCCCTTGTTGCTGCCTTTTGATTGAATGGACATAACCAGGAACCTAGTCATTGCACAACCTCAACTGATTGTTTATCCAGGTTATATTCTGATATAAAATTCAGATGCAATATTGTATGAGATAAGAGACTTTGTTGGCAGATAAGTAGGCAAACTCAGTCTGAGGTATTTGGAGGAAGAGAGGGTTTATGGGTGGTGAGGAGTCAAAATCTAGGTCAGATCCATTGAAATCTGATAACCCAAAGGTTGAACCAGACAAAAAGACAACGTGGATCTATGATGAGTACATAACTTTCATTTTACTGTCTTTGTGACTCTGTCTCTTTCCTGAGAACAAAAACTGGGTGGTGGCAGTTGTACTGTATGTGAGAAGTTCCCTCTCAATTCAATCCATATAAGGGAATACCCCACTGCACCCCTGTCTTAACTGTAAGGTCCCCAGACCTTGGGGTAAATTATAATATAGTGTGGTTGAAAGTTCTGTTTGGTTAGTTAATTCTGACTCAAAAATCTTTCTGGAACTCACATCTAGTGGACTGAATTAATGCCTTAATGTGGTTTAATGATGATTATGTTCTTAATATTTCTACATGGCAAGTGGTGCATAAAATGTCACATAGCATTTTTCTCCATTACTGAATGCTTTCATCTTCTGTTAAACAAAACTTTAAAATTTTGTGTTTTCCGTATGCTGATGCCACAGAATATAAAAGCATAAATTCTAACCTCAGTGACATCCAATGTGGGGAAAGTATAAGTTGCGTCAGTAGACGTGGCACCACCACACGTGCGCAGAGATGTATTTATTAAAGTCTATGAGTACACCTCACTCTTTCCTGAGGTTTTATCACTGAGAGACATACTGAATTTATTTGAGACATACTTCAATAAAAAGTTTATAAAGCTTAATATTAATAGGTTTACCAGGTTTACCAGGCTTGTTATGACTTGCGGTGGTGGTGCTGCGGTAGCGTTATCGCCTCACAGTAAGACGCTGTCCGGTTCGATTCTCAGCTAGAGCGTCTTCTGCATGGAGACATGCGTGAAGGGGTATACCTTCATTGAAGGTTGTGCATCAGGGCTGGTAACTCAGCATGTAAAAATCAACTACCAATCATTAGCGGACTGGAGTACCGCTGTGGCAACCTCTAACCGGGAAAAGCCAAAAGAAACAACAACCAGGCTTGTTATTAAAGTATGGTCCACAAACATAAGGACTGAAATGAAGGAAGACTTCATTGGGACACATAACTTACCAGATGCTGGGATGCACATGTGACCATCAGCAAATCCCTTTAAAAGATAATCTGCAGGAGAAAGTAGAATGTAGTTCATCCAAGGCCAGTGTTCTTGGTGGAAGCAGGCTATAGGCGGTGCTGGCAAAGGCTACAACACTGGTAGTAGCCAGTCTGTCAGTCTGTAACCATGATTTGTAGAGGAATTTGTATGCTTCTTCTCATGCTGAATTAAGAAACAAACTAAAATCATAAGATTCAATGCTCATGAGTCATGTATTAGAGCTATTGAAAACATTGCATTTTGTACTGTTTATGTTGTAATTAACTTTAACTTGCTTTTGTGATTACAAGAAGCTTGGGTTTAACTATTGGTTTATCAACATTGGGTTTCCTTTGTTGTTAGTCATTTGAATTTCCTGCAGTTTTCTTAAAATAGATTTCACTAACTTATCAGTACCTTACCTGCAATGTTCTGCTGTCCTGTGAAACCCATACTTAATAATGCTTTGGTTGAGAATTACAAAACATAAATCATTGTAATATTTTAATCAAATAGTAAGCTATGAAAAGAAAGTAACTGGGTCTATATTATAACATTGAAGTTTTAAAACCCTTTAGAGTGAAAGCTGGCAATAGCAAAGCCTCAGAACATCGAAATTTTGCCTAGGGTAAGATTTGGGTGGTCCGTTCCGTGGCTTCACTATTTACAGCACTGTGGTGCGATGGTTATGGACCGGGTTTAGGGAAGTGAGCAAACGGAGGTTACAGACTGGGTTCAGGTAAGTGTGATGTGATGGTTACGGACCTGTTAAGGTAAGTGAGTGAACAGACTGGGGTAAGGTGAGTGTGCAGTAGTTAGGGACTTTAGGGTTAGGGCGCGGGTGAGGTGAGTGTGCAGTAGTGACAGACTTTAGAGTTAGGGGCAGGTTAAGTGAGTTAGGGTTAGGGCACAGGTAAGGTGAGTGTGCGATAGTGACAGACTGTAGGGTTAGGGGCGGGTTAAGTGAGTTAGGGTTAGGGAGTGGGTGAGGTGAGTGTGTCAGAGTTACAGACCTTAGGGTTAGGGTTTGGGTTAAGGTACGTGGATAGATAGTAGTTCCAAAAACAGACTGCCCTGAGACTTCAGTCTCATCCAGTATTAAAATATCACTTCAGAGCTGGCTTACAGAATGGCATCACACACAACTGGTCATATGACTTCTGGTTTCCATACTACCCCCTTGGCTAGAAGCTGCCAGGATTTAGCACATATGTGCCAGTAATACACACACACATAGAGCCTTGCTAAGATCTGTTGCAGCTTCTGGAAGTCATATAACAGTTTCAAACTTCTACCCTTCCAGAGCAGCAATTAGTTCACTGCTAAAGACAATACAGATTCTTCCTAGTACTTGTTTTCCCAGACATTTTGCCTCTGGCTGCAACCAGAACTGTAAGATACAATCTTTATGGCCTAAATTAAGTAATTTAATTTCTTCCTATTTTTCAGAGTTAGCTGGACTGAGATTAACCTCTTCTCTTCCAGTATCCTGTGTTAAACCATAAACATTTACTTAGTTACAATACAGTCAGGACCCGCTGTTGGTATATTTTGTAACACAAGCAGCTTTAGAAATACATTTTTCAACACAAGCATCTGTACAAATCAGTTTGATGTACAAATGACATATGATTCTTTACAAAAATGTGGCTTCCTGTGCTGGCATATGTTACACATCCACTGTCCTCCTTCTCCTAGCATAGCTGGTAATACCTCACATCATCACACTGGACATGGAGGCAAGATTTCTGTCTCATGTAGAGCCTCAACAGACCTAATCATGCCAGATCTGTGGTAGCATGAACACCAACAAAGGGATCTCAATCTCTTTTGTAGCATAAATAGGGCATGTTGGAGGGATAGGTATGTATCACAAAGAATACATATTTTATGGCACCATCTTCTACTCCACATAAAGCTAAGTATTTCTCTTACTGCAAATGTCATTTGGATAAATGGATGGGAAACAGCAAATTCATCCCAAGTTTAGCACTCTTGTCCTTCATGAATAGGAGCAACAAGTAAATATCCCAACATATCCTTGTTCTGCCTGCCTCCGGGTTATTAGTACATAAAGTAGAAGGGCTAAAAATTGCCAATGGAATGTAAGGCTAGGCTTCTTAAGTTCCTCACAGACCAATAGCTTAATGAGTACCTATGAACCTATGATACCCTATAATATTTCCATTGTATTTGAACTTGACTTAAAAGTGGTGGTAAGTCAAAACACTGCTTGCCTTATTACTTCAGTATGTATATGCTCTGAAGTACTCCAACACATACTTTCCCTGCTTTGTTACTCCAGTATGGATATTTTCTGCCTTATGTTGGTAACTCATTGTAATTTATTTACTTATTTTTTTTATTTACTCATTGTTAACAGGTTAGACCCATGAAGCCAATGACCCCTTTTCAGAGAAGACCCAATGTGGTATTCATACTAACTAGGTGAAATTTGACCAGGGCACTGGAGAACTTCCCTGACTTGTTAGGAGAATGCTTGTTGCAATCCTAGCCCAGTGGTGGCTGGGAGAACAACACTCAAGGAGAGCAAAGATGGCAGATAGCACAGAGGCAAATGGCAGTGCAGTGTCTGAGGCTGTACAAAATTTTGGGGAGCTGTTTCAGGAAATTTGTTTCATTGGAAGCAAATGTAAGAAACAATGATGGATGTGTTATTAGAACTCTCCAGTCTGGAGGGTTGTAAGATGATATTTTGGGTGAATTGTTGTAGAGTGAGCCAGAGAGTGGAAAACATGTTTGAAGGGGCAAAATTGTGTAAAAATCTAATCAGAAGAATCAGAAGTAATTTTAAAAGAAGATTGCCAGAAAAAGAAATCATATACCAAGGCTGTTAAGAAAACTGCAGGGAAAGCAATAAGAGATGAACAGAGGAAAGAAAATGTCAACAATCAAAGGAAATTTAACGTTAAGAATTCAGAACAAAGAAGAAAAAGAAATAGGTATGACATTTGGGATAATTTAATGGTCTCATTGGGAGTAAAGGCTCATGAAGTAAGAGCTTTTATTTTTATTGACAAGGAGATATTTTGTGACATTATTTTTGAGACTGATTCTGTTCTGGAAAGTTGTTTGTGGAAGTATGAAATGAAAAAGAACTGTAATCCATGGAACTCTTTTGTGGTTAAAGCATTTCACAAAGAAACAGAAAATACATGTTCAGTTTCAAACTGAAGTTAAAAAGAGACTTTAAAGAGACATTTAAGCAAACTTTATAAATAATTTATGGACATTAGCAAAGTGTATAACAGAGGATTATGGACTGGTGAATAAGACTGTCATATTGTAGTGAAAATGAAGAGAGAAAAATTGTTCATATCTGTAGTATGATAAATACAAAAGGTAACAGGTGTGTTATAAGATATTGGGGACAATCTAAAACATTCTTTTTTTCATGTGGAAAAGATGATAATTTCATAAGTAACTGTGATAAGAGGAAATGTTGTATTTCTAGGGAAAATGGTCATGATGCAAATAAGTATGAATTGAAGTGTTATAAATGTAACAAAACTGGACATTTGTGGATGGATTGTAATCAAGAGAAAAAAGATGAAGAGGAAGAAAACAAAAGTGAAGACAGTGTATGGAGAGAAGAAACAGTCCTAATAAAATATGAAGATTAAGTAGGGAAGCAAAATCAGAGGAAAATAAATATAAGGCTAAAGAGAAAAATGAAACAAGATATTTATAGAAGAAGGATATGAAATAATTGATGAGGAAGATATAAATTGGAAAACAGTGAAAGATAACAAGAATTGTATTGGCAAAGTCATAAGAGACAAAATGTTTAAAGGGATAAGTGTAAAAGAGAAAAAGAAAGGAAATGTATAATCAAAATGAGCTAGATACTTCAAATTTACACAATTTCTTTTACACTACAGCATAGACATAACAACAATTTTAGAGTTCTTTCAGTAGATGCAAATTATATTAAAAATATAAGTAGGAGAGTAGGCATCCTAAATTAGTGTAGTAATTGTGATGTTGATGTAATAATGTTGGAAGATATATGATTTTTTACACAGGAAGAGAGATTACCAAGAAACTTTGGGAGGAGGTACAATGTGGAACCTAGGAAACCAACTATGTTCTTGCATAGTTGTATTTTAGGCGATCACTGAAAATATTGGCTATGATATTGTTATTGATGGGAAGAGTAAATATTGTAAGTTGCAGATGGCATAATCAGGTATATAGCATTATAGCATTCCATGCCTATGTTACAAGTAAGGAAAGTGAAATGTATTTAATTTAATTCTGTATTATGTATTAATTAATATGAATATAGTATTAATGGGAGATTTAAAAAAATGATGTTAAGACAATTTTTGAAGTATAAAAATGTGGCAATTTAAAGATGTGGAATAATAATTTCTGACATTTAGTTGAAGTGTATATAAGACTGATACAGATTATTATATTATATCACAAGGTTTAGGGAGAAACATGTAACAGGCTTTTCAGATCAGCCAGCCATATGATTAGATATAGGAAAATAAGGAGTATATAAAATTCGGAAAAGTAATAAAATGAATGAAAAATTATGTGATGAAAATGGAAAGAAAATAAGTATGCAATTATGGAAAGATCACACTTCCACTAGAATGTTATAAAAACTGGGCCAAGTGTTGGCTAGCTTTTAAAAATATATAAAAATGTGTTTTTTTAAATGGCAGACAGATATAAGAAAAGCAGAAAAAATTGTTAAACAATGCATATAGATGCTTAAAAAGAATTAGGAAAGGAATGATAGAGAATATTAAGTGATAGAATGAAGAATTTATGAAAAGCAAGAAAAATAAAGAATTATCATTTCAGCAATATTTGAGTAGCATAGTTAGAGAATACTAGTATAAGAATAGAAATGAAAGATGATAAAGGAGAGATAAGAACATCTGTGTAACATATTTTGAGTATCATAATAAATTATGTAAATAAAATGTTTCAAGACAGAAAGAAAGTACAAAAAAGAATGGCATGTTGAAAAATAACAGAACAAGAAAATAAAGACTTGGAAATGAGCTTTCCTTACATAAATTAGATAAGGTACTTGGATTTTTTAATTTACACTCAGTTTCAGGACCAGATGGAATAGGATACCAGTTTTATAAGAATTGTATGGATTGGTAGAAAAAACACTTCTTAAAAGTTATGAATGAGTGGGTTAAATGAAGCTTTTATGTTTAAAGATTAATGCAGTAATATACATAAATTTGTATGAAAAAAGGAAGATAAAAATAAAATTAAAAATTGGAGACCTATAGTATTGAATAATGAAGATTGATAAGATTTTTATGAAAATAGTTCATAGAAGAATGGAAAGTGCAATGAAATGTGTTATGGAAGATAGTATATGTAGTTTAAAGGGAAAAGGATGTCAGCGATTTTTATTAATAGGAAGGGAAATTGTGGATGATATTATAAACAAGACTGATAAAACCATGATTTTGATAGCAGATTTAAATAAAGCATTTGACATAGTACAACATGAACTTTTCTGGACAGTTATGGAAGAGTATAACATTAGTGAGAAAACTAAGATTATATGTTGTTCTGCATAAAATAAAAACAAAGTAAAAATTTTAGTGAGTGGATGGTTACGCAAAGAAATAGCTATAAAGAATAGCATATGTCACGGATGTCCCATGAGTAACATTTTATTTGCATTTCTTATGAATGTATTTTTTAGATATGTAAATTTGCACATGAAAGGTGCTGCTTCTATTACGAATGAAGGGATAAAAATTCTAGTTATATTTACTTAAGTAGATGATATTATATTGATTATGAGAAACAAAGTATGGATAGAAGAGGTTATATGTTATGTACATCAATGTTTAAATATAATAGGCATTATTTTAAATAAAGAAAAAAAGTAAAGGACTAGGTGATATAGTAAACACAGGAGGAGCATCTTTTTTGATGAAATAAATATCTGTGTTGGGAATAAGATTGGAATATAAAATTTAAGCAAGGAATAATGGAATAGGACAATAGATGAAATAAAGGAGATTTGTTGTTTTTAGAAACATACACAGTCTTGTTTAATAAAAAAAAGTTTATTTGATTAATTCAGTTATACTAAGAAAGACTGCATATTTAGCTAGTGTCTATATGTTGCCAATCATCCATGATAAAGAAATGCAACAAAGATTCTTTCTTCTATATGGGGTTCGAGATTGAATCCAGTGAATAGGTGAGTCTCATATATGGATAAGGAAGATGGAGGTTTGGGATTAATGCTGCTTCTTTGAATTTGTATAAAGTTTTGTTTTGGATAAGTGATAAAATTGAAAAGTTAGTATTAAATTTACTAAAGTACAAATATGAGTGGCTTTGAAATACACTAAAATAATAAATAGAGGAAACATTTTTACATGAAGAAATTAAATATTATCAAGAAATAATTCTTTAATAGAAAATAAAAATTAATGAAATAGAAAATGAAAGGAAACTATGGTATAAAAATATCATTATACGTTAGTATTATGTTAATCCTTGGGCTAGAGAAAGTAAAAGCTATAAAAGTGTGAAAATCATGGTGTAATAAGCAAGTAGAATGTCAAGATTATTTATTTTATTTATTTTATTTATTTTACATTTGTTAACCGGGCTAGTCTGGCTGGATACATGTCCATTTTCAGCAGAGGCCCGAGGAGAAAAGCTCCGCTATAATACTAATTATACAGTGTAAA
Source organism: Protopterus annectens (assembly GCF_019279795.1). Lineage (NCBI taxonomy): Eukaryota > Metazoa > Chordata > Ceratodontiformes > Protopteridae > Protopterus > Protopterus annectens. The sequence continues at coordinate 1,120,892,429 of NC_056746.1, forward strand.
GAAACTAAAACACTAAATCAAGTAAACACTCAAGCAATAAAACAATGAAAAACATTGAAAACATTGACTGCAAAAAAAAGCGAAGTACAAATGAATATATAGTATTGCTGATATAGTCAGGCCAGATAAGTGTCTATTTTCTGTAAAGGGTTAAGGAGGAAAGCTCCACTGTCATACTAAAAAAGAAAGAAACAAACATTGTCAAAGAGAGAGATACTATATAATATATAATATACAGTGTTAGCTATGAAAGCAGGTAGTATAGCAGTTATCAGTCAGGATTGGAGCATGGGCATAGCCAGTGATTTTGTAAATGATTTCTAATCTGCTTTTGAAGAGGTAACATGAGCTTAGGGAGGTCAGTTCAGTGGGAAGTTTGTTCCAACATGATCCGACAGTATTTGCAAATAAGGAGTCACCTGCTTTATTATGAGATTTGAGAGTAGTTACTAGGAGCTTGTTGGCTGAGCGAAGTGTACTAAGATTTTATAAGGTGTGATTAGGTTGTTCAGTATGGGTGTGTTGGAGGGTAATGTAGAATTTTAAAAGTCATGACTAGTTGCTGTAGGAGTATTAGGTTTGGAAGTTCTAGCCAGTTGAGTTTCTTTAAGTTAAGACAGTGGTGAGTATGGAAAGGAGAGCCAGTTGCAAATCTGGCAATATTATGGTAGGCTAGATTAAGTTTCTGAAGGTTAGCTTTAGAAATGTTGATAAAGGAAGGAGAGGCATACAGTAGTGTAGAGATGAGGTGAGTTTGAGCAATGGATACCGGGATGTGGCAGTAAGAAAGGGTTTAAGTCTGTAGAGGGCACCTATCTTTTATTTACTGTCTTGATAGTTAAATCAATGTGATGGTCAAAGTTTAGCTGATTGTCTATGGTAACACCTAGCAGTTTTGTGGAATCATCAGGTTTAATGATAGTGCCATTGCAGGACACAATGGAAAAGTGATAGGGGTAGATTTTAGGGTTGGGGTGAAAAGTAGAAGTTTGGTTTTGGGGATTTAGGAGGAGACAGATATGTTTAAACCATTTTTCTGCAGCTGTGAAAACCAATTGGGTAGAGGAGTGGAGTTCAACTGGGGATGGAGCAGAGCAGATGAGAGTAGAATCGTCAGCATACTGTATACAAGTGGATGTAGGGAGGGAAGTAGGCAGGTTATTTATGAATATAGAGAAAAGTAGGGGACCTAGGATGGACCCTTGTGGGACGCCTATAGTCACTGGGAGTTGAGAGGATAGATGGCTGTCCCAAAGGACTGCTTGTTTTCTGTTTGTCAAATAGGAGTCAAACCACTGTAGTGCTAGTGAGTCAAGTGACAGGGATTGTAGAGTGTAGAGGAGAAGTTGATGGTTGACCATATCGAATGCTTTCGAGAGGTCTAAGAATAGTGCAGAGGAGAACAGGTTGTTGTTGCGATTTTTGTTAATTATGTCAGTGAAGGAGAGAAGGGCAGTAGAGGTACTGTGGTAGGGCCTGAAACCATGTTGTGAGTCTACAAGCAAGTTGTTATTCAAGAGATGATGTAAGAGTTGATGGTGTATGCAGCGTTCCATTATTTTGGATAGAGGAGATAGAAGGGCAATAGGCCGAAAATTGGAGAGTTCATTAGAGTTACCTCCTTTATGGAGTGGAATGATATGGGAGATTTTCCAACAAGAAGGGATTTTGGACTCAGTTATAGTTCTGTTTATTAAGATGGAGACTGGGTAGGCTAGTTCGGTTGCAGCTAGTTGAAGATATTCAGCTGGTAGCTTGTCGGCAGAAGGGGTGCAGGGTTTGAGTTTAGATAGTAGTTTACGATAAAGGTTGTGGAGACAGTATTAAACTTTAGCATGGGAGTGTTGTTTTGGGTAGGGGTTATTTGGAGGGATAGGGGGGGAGACATGGTGTTTGCCAGGGAGGCGACTGTTTGAGAGAAGAAGTCATTGAAGGTGTTGGCTATTATGTCAGGTTGGGTTTGGGCTAGGCTAGCTGGGGTAGGAGTTTTGGTGTTCCCTGGATGGAGTAGTTTGTTTATTCCTGACCAAAATTGTTTGGGGTTATGGTTTTGTTGATATTTAAAGTGATAGTTTTTTTATCCAGAATGATAAGTTTCTTTGTTGTGTTTCTGAGGTGTTTAAAGTTTTGGTGGTCGGTAGGGTTTTTTGTGGATCTCCATTTAGTCCATAATTTATTTCTAGCTCGCATATTTTGCTTAGTAGTTTTGGAGAGCCATGGGGCAGCCTTGGAGCTTAGTCTAATTAAGTGGGGTGGGGCATGATGGTCAAGAATTTGAAGGAAGGTATTGTTGAAGTGGGTTACTGCTTCGTCTATTGGGAGGTGTTTTAGAGTTGACCAGTCATATTCTTTGAGTTCGTTTTGAAAGGATGCTAGGTTAAAATCTGTTTTGTTGCGTATGGTACGATAGGTAGCTTGCTTGGGATTGTAGTATTTTTGTTTAGTGATAAAGGTCAGGAGATGGTCACTGATATTGTCAGGGAGTATTCCTGTTTTATAGGAGAGGGGATTGTTGTTCACTAGTATCCAATCTAGAGTGGTTTGTTTGTGGGTTGATTTGTGTATTCTAGTAGGGGAGTTAATGGTTTGCTGAAAGTTGAAGAGATTAATGTGAATGGAGGGTTTGGGAGATATGCAGGAGTTCCAGTCAATATTGAAGTCTCCTAAGATTATGGTTTCTTGGGGAAAGCTACTGGAGACCCAGCCTAGGATATTTTCTAGTGTGTTAATGTTCTTGCCTGGAGGGATGTAAGAACATATGATATAAATAGCCTTGGTTTTATTAACTTGGAGTTTGGCACAAAGTATTTCAGCATTGGCTGGGGAGGGGGGCAAGGAGTCAATTAAGGCTACCTGTAGTTGGGATTTGTATAAAAGGGCTACTCCCCCGCCCTTTTTTCTAAGACGATCTTGCCTTAAGGTGCTATAACCTGGGGGAGTAAATTCGTTGTCTTTGGTACTAGGTTTAAGCCAAGTTTCAGTGAGACAGAGAATATCAAAGGCATAGAAATCTATTAAGGCATGGAGTTGTGTGATTTTATTGTTGATGCTACGAATATTTAGGTGAGCAATACAGAGGGAGTCAGAGGAGAAAGGTGAGCTAGAACAGTTAGAAGTTAGGTTTGATGGGGTATGGCTTATGAGAGTATTGGGGCCAGGGTTGGGGTGGATGTCACCATATATCAATAAAAGTGTTTGTGGGACTTGAAATACTTTTGGGTTTTTGCAGGGTGTTAGATAAAATTGTTTAGAGGTTTGGAATCTGTAGTGGTGTATTTTGTGGTAGAGAGGGGGAAGGTAGGGACAGCTTGATAGTATATTAATATGTATTTGGTCAGGTAGAGGAAGTGTAGATGTGGTGTGTTTGGCTATTACAGGAGGTTGGCTAAGGATAGGATATTCATAGGAGGTAAGAGTATAGTAGTAGAGAAGGATGTTAAGAAGAAGAAATGAATAGATTGAGTTAAGGTTTGAAGGCATGCTCCTATAGAGATGAGCTTAGTAAGTATAGGACTGTGTGGTGAGAACAGTAGAGTAAGGTGAGGCAGTAAGATAAATGTGTGGAGAGAGGGTGTGGTTGTAGGAATTAAGAGTATGGTGTGAAATAGGTGGTGTGTACAGGGAGAGAGATAAGTGGTTAATTAGTAGGGGGAGTGTCTAAGCAAGTTTAAAGGTAGGACCCCTGGGGGTGGGTGGGAATTGGGGGTAGGGTGGGGAGCGGAGTGATCCCGCAGGGCGAACGGAGCAGGTAGACACAAGAGAGAGAAGTTCAGCAGGAAACAATCAGAGATAGGGAGAAAAACAGGTAAGACAGTGAGTTAGAGAAAGAAAAAGATAAGTAATTTCTGTAATGAGTACAGGTAAGAATGTAGAGGATATAAAGTGAGAGGATAACAGGTAAGGTAAAGGAGATTATTTTAAAAAAGAAAAAAAAAGCAGGTCAGGAAGAAAGCTTACGATAGGAAAGTGTAATGAAGGCAGAAGATAAGCAGGGTGAAAGTGAAAGGAGAACACAGGAGAACTAAGATGGAGGTGCCCCTATGTGGAAGAAGTATGATTACAGGAACAGGCCGTATAGCAGGGGGCTAGGTATGAGAGGGGGAGGGGGGAAGGAGAGAAGTATGCTAACAATTAAGGATAGTAGAGGTAGATAAAGATAGAGTTAAGATGGAGGTATCTAATGTGGAAGGGGGAATAAGTAGGCTGCAGGAGGTGCTGGAGGGTTGCTTAACCCGAGGTATACAAATAGAGTAAGTCTGCTCTAGCTAGGAAACATAACATACTTATATGCACAGGATAGGTCGCTGCCTCTTGATAGTGTCCGTTATGGGCACAGGTCTGAGGTTTCTTTGATCCCAGAGGGAAGGAGTCTGGAAAGGGACTTTGCTTGAGTTTTACAGCTGCTCACTCTGTTTTAAGGTAAAGGAAGGAGAGAGATAGTGAGTGAAAAAAGCTAAGTAGCTAGTAGCAGAAAGTAGTAGCAGTGGATAAGCAATTAAACAAAAACAGTATCACTAAAATTACTAGGTGCAGAGCAATAAACATTGGAGGAAGATCACATCAACAAATCTAAGCATATAGTATACAGCAAAAACAAGTAAAACCTTTACATGAGCAACACTTTCTGACAAGATAATATTCAGGCAAAGGGTTCAGGATGAATGTATACTATAATAAATACCAACAATAAAATGCTATCAGTTAGTGAGACCTGGCCTTCCCATTCATCAGGGAATTCCTTTGCAAAGTTGCCTTACAGTAAACTTAGTCTCGGTAGCAGTAGGGGTCCAGAGATAAAGGAGTTCTAATCAGGTAAACCAGGTTGGGAAAGGAAGTACTTGCCTCCACGCCTACTCTACCTTGGCCTGTAATCTGGAGTCCCAGTTATCTCATATATCCAAGGTGAAGCTACTATGCAGTGAAAACAGTCCGGTGTCTAAATTACCAATAAAAGGAAATATGTCATATAAAATCAGTGAAAGAACTTGTATACATTGTAGTAAAGAAGAAACTATAGAACATATTTTCTTCCAATGTGTAAGGGTTGAAAAACTGAGGGAAAATTATGTGAAGAAAAATTCTATGAAAATATAAAGGAAATATATGAAATAAATGTGGATATGATCATATATGGCTATTGTAGCCATAAAAAAATAAGGAATATGTTAGTAAAATAGATAAAATTTAAGCAAAATTAGATGGTGGATGTGGAAAAAGTGCTGGTCAAATAAGGATAGTGAAGACAGAAGTTTAGCATAATGAAAAGTAAGATGTTTATGATTGTATGACAATAACAGAAAGAAGTGGAAAATTGTACAATGTATAAATTGTAAATATGCAAATATGTAATTTTGTAAATACTATTGTAAATAATGTTTTAAATAAAAAATCCTTACTTTTTTGATATGTGATGTGGGCTATTTTAAATCCGCCTGAGCTAGCACTAGCTCAGGCAGATGAGGCATCAGTTTAACATCTCATCAGAAGGACAGTGAACGCAGGAGTGCAGCACTGGAAAAATACAAATACTTGGTGTGGGAATAGAAACCTCAGCCTTCTGCTACATTTTGATGTACTAAGACTGTAATGCTCAGTAATATACAATGCCTTGTCTTGATATGCCCTATAGTACTCCAAAAGAGACATTCCTTGTCATTGTATTAATGACGTCCCATTATACTCCATTGCAAACTTTTTCTGCCTTACCCTACCAATTTATTGTAGTAGTACATTATGTACATTACCTGCACTGCTTTATTGTGTCAGTGGCTACATACGATTGGTTAGTAACTACCCAAAGTAATTTATTATACATACTCTTTACTTCACATTAGCAGTGCATTGTAACAAAATACATATTCCCTGCCTTGTATTACTCATTGTGTTTTGTATTGTACCACAAGACATAATTGCAGGTTGACTTGTTATTCCTGTTAGTGTTATGTTTTATGTGTCCTCCTACCTTGTATTGGTAATGCACCGTAATGATTCATCCTTTCATTAATTGTAATACTCCTTTACAGTTTGCATTAATGACTCACTCTAATACCCAAGCATGTGCTCTACTTTGTTATGGCATGTAATGCTTCAGCACATAATTTTTTTACCATTTGCTTGTGAAGCCTTGTAGCACTTCACTGTGGATGCATTTTGTCTTATTTTAGTTATACCCTGCAGAACTTCATTGTGCATGCTGTCTGCCTTGAGCCAGTGATGCTCCATAATACTCCAGTATGGATATCATGACTTGGGTTTGTAGAACTTTTTGTAGGCACTTTCTGACTTAGGTTTGCAGAACGTCTTTGTAGGCATGCTCTGTAGTACTCCAGTACAGATACCTCTTGCCTTGTTGTGGTGACTCATTTTAATACTCCAAGACAATGTTTCCTTTTCATATGTTAGTTATCCACTGTACTACTTATAGGCATCCTGTGCCTTGCTATATCCTGTAATACTCCAGAATATATAGCCTCTTTCTATGTTTGTGATGCATAGAATTTCATTTTGGATTCTACCAGCCTGTGTAGTGATTTTTTATAATATTACTTTGCATTCCCTGCAATGCATTCTTAATACCCTGTAACATTCCAGAGTAGACCCTCCATGCTTGGTATTAGTGATGCTTTGTGGTACACATGCAACATGTTATGATTTACATTACCCCCTGTAGACACTCATTGCCTTGTATTAATGATGTTTTGCAGTACTCTTGTGACATATTGTGAATTATATCACTCCCCTGTAAACACTCCATGTGTTATATTATTTATGGTTTGTAATAGAATTATGTCATAGTATGACTTGCAATACTCCCCAGTGGATACTCCATGCCTCATGACATTGATACTTTGTAAAATTCTTGTGGCATATTATCACTAACTTTCCTGTAGTTACTCCATGTATCATCCTAATGACCCTATATAATACCTTTGTGACACATCATGAATAAATATTACTTCCCTGTAGTCACTCCTTTTCTTATGCTACTAGTCCTGTTTGATAGTCTGCTACAGGAAAAGCACAGACCCACACACAGTCACAATAGGGTCACATTCACACAAATATGCAGACACACATACACACTGATACATACTCACAGGAGAAAATGACACACATATGCCCACAGACAGACAGACAGACACATACACATGCAGACACACACACACACACACACACTCACGACAAGATTAATTTATTATACATGCTCCTTACTTTGCGTTAGTAGTGCATTGTAACATTACAAATACTCCCTACCTTGTATTACACAGACTTCATGCTTTGTGTTTACAATGTTGGAAGCTTACATTTGAAGTGTTTACTTCACTGTAGGCACTTTTTGCCTTGTGTCACTGATACATAATATCCAATGCATATACCTCTACCTTGAGTTAGTGATGACTCATGGTACTACAATGCAGACATTTCCTGATTTATGTTAGGGATAATTTATAATACTACATTGCACTTATGTTCTGTCATGCATTACTAGAGCCCAAATACTGCATTGCAGAAACTTCATGCCTTGTTTTAGTAATCTATCATAATACTACAGTGCATATACTTACTGCTTGGATTAGTAATGCCCCGTAATACTCCACTGCAGATATTTCTTGCATTATGTTAGTGATGGTGCATGATACTGCATTGTATGACCCACTGGGTTCACTTCAGATGATCGAGTTTCCGAAATCTCAAAACTCATATGGTTGAGACCATATGATCGAGTTTTCAGAAACTCAAACATCTGAAGGGGGATTAAATAAAGTGTGTGAGTACCTTAGGTGAGGGATTCTGCAGGGGGGCAAGCCCTCTGCATCTCTGCTACTTAAATATACTAACTCAGAGATTGTGCTACAGCAGGGAACAGGGAAATCTCCCATTCCGCAGTTTCTGCAGAAGCACAGAATGGGAGATTTCCCTTTTCCCCACTGTAGTGCGATCTCAGAATTAGTATATTTAAGTAGAGGGGTGTGGGGGGTACAGGGTGGCTTGCCCCCCTGCAAAAACATCTTTAAATGTGTTTTCTTTTTTTTATTTTCACTTCTGATGTTTGAGTTTCTGAAAACTCGAACATATGGTCTTGATCATATGAGTTTCGAGATTTCGGAAACCCGATCATCTGAAGTGAATCTGACCCACCACACTGTACTGCAGAATACTTCCCGCCTTGCACGAGAAATGCCTTATAATATTACACTGCAGATACTTTCTTTGTATTAATAATGTTCCATAATGCTACAATGCAAATACTTTTTAACCTTGGGTTAGTAATGTCTCGTAATGCTTCACTGCAGATGCTTATTCTATGCCATTGATGCCATATAATACTGCAGTTTAGGTAAGGTATGCCTTGTGTTTTTAATGCTCCAAAGTTCTGCATTGTTGATACTTTGACTTATATTAGTAATGCCCCACAATACTGCAGTGTGGGTACTAACTATCTTGTGTTAGTAATACCACATAATAATACACTGCAGTTATTTCTGGCTTGTGTTAGTAAAGCCCTGTTATATTGCACTGCAGATACTTCCAGTCTTATGTTAGTAATGTGCAATATTACTGCACTGCAAATACTTGCAGTCTTATGTTAGTAATGCGGAATATTACTGCACTGCAGATACTTCCAGTCTTATGTTAGTAATGCGCAATATTACTGCACTGCAGATACTTCCTGCTTTGTGCTAATGTTCCATAAACCTGTATTTAATATAATTCCTGCCTTTTGTTAATGATGTCCCATAGTACATTGTTGCACCTTGTGCTACTAGTACCTTATAATCCCCACCTAAAGAAGCTTCTTGTCATATGTTATTAATGCCATAAAATCGCCATTGCAGTTGCAGACATTTGCAGACGTTTATTAATAGTAGCTTATGTTAATTCTTCCTGTTGACACTGATGCAATAAATCTGTGAAATATAGGTAAGCTGTTTGTCGTGATATGCAAGGCCTGCTTTATTTATTGCAGAATCTTTTTGCCGTGTGTTACTGATAGCTTGACAAACTCCCCTGTTACTGATGGCAGAAGCAAAATAATCTACCTTCTTTGTGTTACTGATAACTCAACTGTCCTCCTGTTACTGATAAAAGAGTCTATCTGTTTCGCTTTGGTAATAACTTCACAATCCTCCTGTTATTGGGCATTGAAAAACCCCTTATAGACAGTACTTGCCATGTGGTGGTTTGTCCCGTGAACCTTCTTCACAGACATTCATTGCCTTCTGTCTTCTTATTATAGGCATTTTCTTCTTTGTGTTTGCAATGGTTATAACTACCTATCCTCTCCTGTTTTGCTTATGATGTTGCAGTTATTTGTCCTTGTTTTGATGGAAATATGTAACTTAGATACCTACCAAACCAGATGTTAATAGTATTTATTTATTGCAGAGCATCTACTATTTTTCTTTTTACCTTGGCTGTAGTCTGCTGTAGATATCTTGAATTAAAAACAATTTAATTTTATTTTCATAGCTATGGTGAAATGTTAGCTTTTACTCTCACTGCTTTTCTGGAACTGATGGATCATGGGATAGTCTCGTGGGAGGTGATCTCTACGCCATTTATTAAGCAGGTAAGAATCATCCTTCATTTTTCACATTGTAAGCTGCCACCAAGGAAAGGCAGCAGTTTTTTATTTCAGGGAGCATATATTCAGTGACATAAAGTTGATATGTATGGGGAACTGCAAGCAGAAACGATTCTTTTGGTTTTATCGATTTTTTTTCAGAAACTGTAGATTTGACTGTTAGAATTATGGGCAGGTTTATAACAAGAGGTAGGGATGTTTCAGACATTTAAGCAGCCAGTGACGTCAACTGCCATTCTTAGTTTTTAAGAGTAGCATTGCGGTGGTGGTGCTGCGGTAGCGTTGTCGCCTCACAGTAAGACGCTGTCCGGTTCGATTCTCAGCTAGAGCGTCTTCTGCGTGGAGGCATGCGTGAATGGGCGTACCTTCGTTGAAGGTTATGCATCAGGCCTGGCAAGCCGGTACGTAAAAATCAACTGCCAATCATTAGTGGACCGGAGTTCCGCTGTGGGGACCCCTAACTGGGAAAAGCCGAAAGGCAAATTGATTATTTTTAGTGAGAGTTTTAAAACATTAACAGTATCTCCCTTTCTTGCTTATCTCTGTCTAACCTTCTGTATTTCCAGCTGTATCATTTTGACTCTTTCCATGTCAGTGCCAAGACAATGCTGAACATGTATCTAAGTTGTATAGAAATACTGCTGCATAACTTCACAGTAAGAATAGCTAATCCCCATACATTAAAGGATGACTGCTATGCATTTAGGCATATAAGTGTATCTTTTGATCATTTTGTGTATGATTTGACTTACAGAGCTGCACAAACAACGGTAAACATAGTACTGACTGCAGCTACACAAACTGAAGATGAATCCAGTAGTCAACTAAGGCAGTCTGGTTAACAATAGTATATAGGCAAAAGTAGATCATTTCCTTAGGCAGAGTTCTTTTTTTCAGCAAGAGCTGAGATGTGGTTGTGTCTTTTGATAAACTGCTGAGATTTTATATTCACTGTGGACCCCTGACCAGATGGAGTATTCAAGTAAGGTGTAGGTGCATTGTCACAAGGTGTAGGTACACTACCATAAGATGTGGGTAGACTGTCAGAAGGTGTAGTAGGTACACTGTCACAAGGTGTCGGTAGACTGCCAAAAGGTGTTGAAATGTTAATTATTTCATATCATGCCAATACATATATTGGATTGTGAATGTGCCTACAGTAGAGTTGATTATCTGAATTAAATGGGACCTAAGGTAGTTTGGATAATCAAACATATAATTGGATAAAAATCTTCTAAAAATATTTTTGATGAACATTAAACAAGAAAAATAAAACAAATTTACTGTAAGTACAGAGTGGTACAGTATATTATTGTAGTACAGTCTCAAAAAACATGCAAAAGCAAATATGTGTAATGTTTACATATTCAGACTTTATGATTTTTCCTACTCGAAAACTTTGGAAGGCTGCATTTGGATAACTGACATTTCAGATAATCGATGTTTGGATAATCAACTCTCTACTGTATTTAAAAGTTCATGCTTTGACATTTGATTTGAGGTGAGATAAATGGAGCTGGTGATAACAAAACAGAACTGGGTGCCAATATTTGGAAAGGGGCACCCTCATCTAGGCTGGAATCTAGTAGATCCCATTAACCTGTGAGCGTGGGGTGGGAAATGTTAGAGTTATTTAGAGATAGTGAATAAGGGTGGCTTTTAGGTGATGTTTTCCCATAACTCATCTTTAGTTCAGGTTAGAGGAGAAAGGTAGAACAAAATTGGAGGCCATACCGGTGAAATGCATGTTGCCCTTTTGAGTTGCAGATTAAAGAAGTTAATTACAAATGTCAGCAGAAGAAAGTACATAAGGTCTGTTCTTGATGTAAAGGAAATGCAAGAACTTGTTTTCTGTGTGTTCCTTCTGACTTTCGTCACAGAGTTTTTCATGCTGCTTTGTATTTTGTAAGCAGATATGGAGTGGAAACTCTTCAGTATGTACTGATAATCCTTCTGTGGTCAGAGAAAGATGCTCTTAAGCCTCTTAGAATCCTGTAAATACTTCACATTTGGTATGGCTTTAATTATTTTTCCATCCCTCACTGGCTCATTTGGGCTGAAGACTGCTCCAACACATACGCCTATAAAATTATTAGCAAGTAGGTGGAGGTTCATCATCTGGTTTGATTTAGCTTTTTTTCTCACAGTTAGTGAAATGTGGTGAGAAAGGTTCAGAGAAAACTTTCCTGTACCACTTTGTGTGTTTTTGTATTTGAAGTCCAGCCAGGTTTGAGGATGCTGAAAAATGATGTTCCATGTCACATTACTAGTATTGGGTGGGTGGATAAGGAAGTTTGAAGATTAGGAATTAACTGTGTTATCTTAAGAACAGAATGTATTACCCAGTTTAAGATGCTGTTTTATGTTCTGTGATGCACTGCCCTGGGATGCAGTTGTAGAGAGGCAGTTTGTGTGCAGTATGTCCCACCTGGTAGGCAGAAGCTTTCTAACTAAATAAGTGCGTAGCAAAAGTAACAACAGCAATCTCTTCTGGCACTCTAAGGTGACCAACTCTTGTCATATTTCAGGTTCTAAGTTGCTATGGTATAAATGTTACTAAAAACCTATTTATATTTCCTTTGCTAATTTCCTTTTTTAGCTTCATTTCACAAACACTGTTGTTCTGTTTATGTACAACATTGCTTGACTGCTGGGAACATTTTGAAATTTACTGTCCTTGACTCTAACACAAGTCTTATGTTTCTGTGGACATCTGCATTTTCCTGAAAACCATAGAAGACAGGTGGCTTAATTTAATGAAAGATACTGGGCAGCAGCTTTAAAAAAACATCACTTTGTTCCTGTCATATAGCAGTTTTTTTGTGGCAGATAAACAAATAGCCTGATGTATTATTCATTAACAAAAGACATTCTTAGAGTGATTTATGCTGTACCACATAGAAAGCTGTGCTTTTGCAGAACAGTTGACTTTGGCAATGTATCAGCTCAAGAAAACACAAGCTGAAAAAACCTGTTAATGTCTGGGTAAGGTTTTATTTTATTAAATTCCTCTCTGTGCTCTAAAATTATAGTGAAGAACCCTTCTGTGATCCCTTGCTTATAATGGTAGCTCAGAAAATGCATTATCTTTATTAACAGATACGCTTTAAGTCATGTCTGAATTAATTCTTCCAATAAATAGCATTCACATACTAAAAAGTAGTGATTTTCCAGCCTCCCTTAAGTATCAGAGTAGCTTTCACAGGCAGAAGACTATGCTTCAGGAATATTTTATAGAGCAAATTCTGGAATAAACTGATATTTGCTTTCATTTTTCAGTACATTAAAAAGATTTACTTGTAGAATCATTTTATTATTTTTTGGTTAAAAAATAAATGCTGAAGTGTTGAGAAACTTACTAGCACATATGCATTCTTTAAAGCCTAAAAATGTTCTTCTGCAGACACATTGATTTGTAGAGTATTTCATTGTATCATTCTGCTGTATACATACCTTTTAACCTCTTAACTCAGAAAGAAGGACAAAGCCAAAAATAATGCAGGACAAAGGCCCAAAAAATGGGGATAGATTTTAAATAATGCTGTTACAAATTTAGAAATGTGTCAGAATTACTGGTTTTGGATTAGCATGCATTTTCCTAAAGGACATGAATTCTGAAACTAAAATGTATGTCATTGTTTAGTGACTTCAATCCTCAATGATTTGGCAGAAAAAACACAATTTTTATGAGGAACAGACCAAAAATATGAGGCAAAAGATCTGGACATTCTTTGAAAATCTGGACAATTGAGAAGTATTGGTACATATGATGTGCACAGACAGTAACTGACCCAAGTGTGCACCTGCACAGATATGGGGAGGGAAAGATCCGTGGTAAGGCATGGTACCTGTATATATTGATGAATAAATCATGTTATTTTAATATTGCCTTGTTGTTACTATTGTGCTTATGACTGATCTGTGTGACGTCTGCGGTACTTCCTATAATATTCTCTTATTCCATGTTTTTTATGTGCTCACTCTCTGATATTGGGAGGCCCCTTTGCAGGTTTCTAAATTAATCATATTGCACAGCTAGTGTAATTTCAAGCTTGGATTGTGATATGAGCTGGGGGGGTGCTGGGCAGAATCGGACAGACATAGTTCTCTTGATGTCCTTTTTCTCATCACAGCACACTGGACTGCTGTTTTACAGCAATGTCATAAACAGCATCATTATTGGATTTTAATGCATGCAAACTGCCTAAATGATGGGGGTACTACAAGACTGCTGACTTATGTGAAGCAAACTTGAATAAGACAGAATAACAGACATATCATCTTCTGGTAGGTGGTGGGGGCATTGCACGATTTTACTGTACCCTTGAGATGGCATGCTAATTGTGCAACTGGGGACATGCCTATCTACTCCTTGGAAGGCTGATCTCAGATCATTATGTCATAGAACAAGCTGAAAACAAAATGTCATCCATCTGTCACTGTGTTTCAATTTGTCATGTGTCATTATGTGCTCATAGGTCCAAGGGTTCCTGTCATAGTTCTGCTTGGATATATTTCAGAAACACTTACATATGAGTGCACTACTAACAGACAGCTACAATTCTATTTAATGAGAACATTTCTTGGTGTATATGACTTGTAATATAGGATTGGGTTTCATGATTTCCTTGTCCTTTCTCCATCACTTACCTTCCTGTCATATCTGCAAGCCGCAGACCTCCTGGCTTCCCCATGCTACGACTCCTAACTCATTGTCACTTCCTACTGCTAAGCTTGCATTGGTAACCTAAATCCTACCATCACTATGCAGGCCCCACCCATGGAAGTGTATCTCTGAGCTTTTAAAACCTGTGACAGAAAAATCAGCTAAGTCCTAAGCAACTAATGTTTGCCTACCTGGTAAGTCATTCCTCTGCCTCGTCACGTCATTGAATGGTGCCCTCCTTCAGGAAATCTCAGATGAACTAACTTATAAAATATATTTGAAAGTACAACTTTCATATAGTCACTACTTCCAAAGACATGGTCAGTCACACTTTAGATAGCTTCCTGCTGATAGCTTTAGGAAAGGTTTCCATTTTTATGCTGTCTCCAGAAATAAATTTCTTTAAAAAATAAGTGACTGCTAAACCTTTGTGAACTTCTGGCCTCTTTCATTACTGTCTTCCGCTTGACTAGGCAGGCCTAAAACTAACACCACAATAATTAGAGATCCATAATTGTCCTTATCTGAACCTCTCATGACTTCTGTCTCTTTGTCCTAACTCCTACATCCACTGTGCTATGACTACAGCAATGCAATTGCAGTTTGTTTACTTATAATGTGCATGGCTAATTTTTGTCACAGTCTATTACTTTGTGTATAGCATATATTCAGATCATTGTTAGCCATATTTTGTTATTATAGTAGTATGTTACTCTGCCTTTATTTTTATTATATTCTGTGTGATGTGAATAGTTTTAATATGTTCTATTGGACTTGTACATGTAAACCTACAGTTCTTCTCACAATGCATGCACTGAAAGTGTGACTTATCCCTGTTAGGCAGTGCAGGAAACAAAACGTGTGTACATAGTTATATAGATAAGTTCAGCTCATTTTCAGAGACTGGGAGAAATGGCACAGGGAGCCATCATGTAGCTGCTACTGAAGTCTTTTTAAAATGTTTTTTATTGATTAACCAGCTGTACTCTGTTGCTTGACTATAGTAGATGCTTCTGTACTGAAGTCTGACATCTGCCTTTTAGGCAATGTCTATTTAAACATATTTAAACGTGAGGGTGATAGAATGGCAAAGTAGGTGCAGAGGTCACTTCAGAGCAAGAGGATCTCTGGTTTGATTCTTGGATGAAATGCCTTCTATGTGAGGTCTGCATGCAGGGGTGTAGCTAGGATTTTCAAATTTGTACTGACAGCTCTCAAACTGCTACCCCCCTCCCCAGCCAAGCTACGGCCATTCTCGTAATTCACGGTTCGCTCTTTTAGTGTCGATGAAGAGGCATTCGCTATAATGCCTCTTCAGTAATACAATATAAATTCACTCAAACTCGGTTCCTTGAATTGAAAATTAACCTGAAATGTCAGTTCTTTGAAAAATGCAGCATGGTAGTTGGGGTAGAGACTTTATGCTTTTGTTTTCTGTAACTAAGGTACAGGTTTTGAGCTTGAGTAAATTACTAACCACCTGCTACCACCAACTAGGATGTTTCATTCACACACACACCCCTACCTACCTCTTAGTGCAAGAAATATGGACAAAGCCTAAAATAAACAGGGACAGATATTAAATAATGTTCTTGTGAACTTAGAAAGTTGCTAGAATAACAGGATTTGTGCTAGTATGAATTTTTCTAAAGGACCTGAAGTCTGAAGCTCAAATGTCTGTCATTATTTAGCAACTTCAGCCTTCAATGATTTTCTAGAAAATCACAAAATTTATGAGGAACAGACAAAAAATATGGGGCAAAAATCTGGACATTCTGCAAAATTTGGACAGTTGAGAGGTATGCTACCTACCACACACACACACACACACACACACACACACACACACACACTCTTCATATTACTCACCAACCCTCTGCTCTACATAACGTCCTTGATCCTCCCGACTTCCTTGAAGTGGACCAACAAATCCTCCCGAAGTCACACCAACAAATCCTCCCGATGTCCTTGACCCTCGGTTCTACATAAAGTCCTTGATCCTCCCGACTTCCTTGAAGTGAGACCAACGAATCCTCTTGAAGTGAGACCAACAAAACAAATCCTCCCAATGTCCTTGAATGAAAATCACAGCTTAAAGCAAACTAAGATCCATTTGAATCTGGTAAAATTATTTAAAAGAGAACTTTTTCATATTTTCGGGGGTTGGATAGAGCAGAAAACAAGTAAAAGATGAGGACAATGAAGCATAAGAACTTAAACTAAATGTATTAGAAACAGCACTCTTGAGTAACTACCTCAGTAAAATTAAGATTGGTAATATGTACTGGTAATTATACTGCCCATGTGTGACAGCTGCCAGTCAGTCTTCATTGGTGCTCTTGGTACCTAGAGCCATAGACTCCTTGCAGACAGACTGTAAAGCCTGACATAAAGGTCAAACTTAGACTGTGGTTATGTGACCTCAGAGAAGGTTTGATTAAGTAATGGTCACAGGGGTGAAGTCCATTGCCTGGGGATGCGAGGGGCTTGTCCTCCGTTCATCCAAGGCTACCTCCCAGTTGTCAAACTCCAATGGAATGCTCCATCAATGTACTAGGGCTCAATACAATATAAATATCCAATCCCTCTTATGGTGACTGCTTACCATTACATCATGTGAAATGAATCCTGTACAGGTTTTCTTTCCACTTCTGTCATTTCTAGTACTTCTTAGTTACAAACTCTAGTCCACCCTCACTTTTTATTTTTTTGCTAGGTACATACCTCCCTGAACTAGTCTTAAGCGTATTTGGTCTTGCACTGCTGATGAGCTACATCCTATTGATGTGAGCTGGATTCTCACCATTTCCAATCACACACACGCATGCACACACACGCACACGCATGCACACACACACGCACTTCTGAGCAAATCGCTTAATGCAATCAGTGCTCCTGGATTACTGACAAAATAGTTGGTATTGCTTGGTTAACAAAGAGGAAAAAAGCTTTCCAAGTTTGGAATTTTGGATTCTCCAAAGCTGATTAGAAAAATCTACCATACACAGAGAGGCTAAAAGCCCTATGACTATACTCTGTTTCATACAGATTCCTCAGAGGTGGCCGCTGTCTGGCATACAAGGCGATCTCGGACCCCGCCTTGATGGGACTGATGCATATCCACAAGTCAAGCTCCACTCGAGTAACCTGCACACATGGCCTCAACCTGGTCTGCGACATCAACAGGACTTGCTGGCGGGACAGATGTGCGTCCCACAGACTCCCCCATCTATGGAATAGACTCCCTCTCCACATCAAGCGGAGTACCTCTTTACCCCTTTTTAAGCACAATCTAGAAAACTGGATGGGAAATAGAAAATACATCCCTGGGATTCCACCTGTATCCCTGCTGGACAGGGGCATTGGGTGCTGATTTATCTATGCATGGGCTAAACTCTTGGCTAGGCTTACAAGGGCCTGAGGGCCAACAGCCTAGTAACTTCCTATGATCCTATAATCCTACAATAAACATTTTTTTTTCATTATGAGCATCTCCACTCCAGTATCAATCATGCTGGAGATCTGTTTACCATCTGTAAACAGTTTATTTTCCTTCCAAATTGATAATGTCCTTTATCAATACATGAATAGAAAAGAAGAATGGGATCAAATGTCATATATAAATGCATGTATAACTCAAAAGAACAGAAGTGTAGTGCTGGGTCAGAAAACTCATTTAAATCTCAGCATACACATTCATTATTTAATCTAGCTCGTTAAAGGAAATTCTGGGTGCTCCTGCTCATCTCTGGTGCTCCTACATCGGTTAGTATAAATGCTTGCCAAAGAAGTAGATAAGCAACCCATAATCCTGCCTCCAAACAGATGCAGACCAACAAAATTTTATGAAGAATTTATTCTGACTGAGCCACACTCCCCAAAGAACCAAATGCTTCAGCTCTGTACAGGCAGAGAACGCAAGGAATTGTCCTGTTAACAACTACCAAGAAGAAATTTTGTATGCCAAGTCAGTTGTAAAACAGTGAGTGCAACCTGAAGACAGCATGGTGGGGTGAGAGGTTTCACCAGATGGCAAATTAGGATCTATGGCCAAGGTTCAATGCCGAGCAAGGTCTAACATTCTGCAAAGAACCTATGTTCATTGTCATCATTCAAAGAAAAAGCTAACAAGCTGAAATGTGAGACGTTATCTGCAATAGTCTCCATTTTAGAAATGGTATCACAGGGGTGGGGGGCTGTTCAAACAATCCACTCTCCTGGACATGCAGAAGCATATACTATAATGAAGAAAAGGATTGAATTAATAGAATGAAGAGCCCTGAAGTAGCCCTCAGAAATGACAGATCTTTAACTTACTACTCTGGCCAGACCAATCAAGTTACATATCTCAACATGCAAACATGTGCATTACTAAGGAGTGGCTATAACATTTGTTAACCCCCCCACAGACGCACACAAATTCTGTCCTACTGTACTAAAAAACTGAAGAGCTTGACTTTCCCGGGTGCCTTCTGTGCTAAGTAGGCATGTTCTCCTTGTGTCTGGCTGGGTTTTTACTAGATACCCCAGTTTCTTCCTACATGCCCAATGACACAAATGAAGTAAACTGGCCATACTCCAAACTGTCCATAATGGTGTGTGTGCATGTGTGCTCCACATCTGTGTATGTGTGCCATCCTCTGATACAGTGGTAACCTACCCAGGAGGTTAGTTTCCTGCCACATGCCTACTTAATCCCAGAATAAGACTGGGCTCCTCAGATACCCTGAACTGGAAAAAGTTGGCAAACTGGAGAAAGAATGAATGAAAATTCTAAACACGTAGTTTTACTTTTACAACAGCAGCAGTGTTATTCACTCAGATGTTTTGTGAAATGGCAGTCTATTCTACATGTCTGCTGGGTTAACTAAAGGCATTCTTCAGCTGAAATATTTTGTCTGCCATACCTTTCACATGCTGAGGTCAGGCCCAGCCTGAAACTTAAAAAAGAGCTTTAAAAATTAACTTTAAAACAGGAGTAACAGTCACATTTCTGTATTGTTTCTTTTTGTTCCTTAGTATTCCACTTCCAACTATTTACTTTATTGCTTTTTACAAACAGGATTCCTTCACAATGCTAGAAAACAGTCTTTAACCAGCTTAGTCTAAAAGCTGCACCAAGCCCTCCTTGCTGCAATTCTAACCATAAAAAATTATCACTGCTTGTAGCAACTACATTTGCAATGAATGCAAACCATTTAACTATGCAATTATAAACT
Organism: Protopterus annectens; assembly: GCF_019279795.1. Lineage (NCBI taxonomy): Eukaryota > Metazoa > Chordata > Ceratodontiformes > Protopteridae > Protopterus > Protopterus annectens. The sequence goes on from NC_056746.1 coordinate 1,120,911,900, forward strand.
TTGCCAAGAAAAGTCTCAAGCTGCAAATCCAAATCATTTGCAATCTTCATTACTGTCTACAGATTCATATGAAAGAATTCATTACCCTTTCAAATAAACCAAACTGTTTTTTTCCTTCCATAATCTGGTTTACAAATACTGCCAAATTTTTCAAAATGCCATATTAGCTGCATTATACACCATATTTACATCCCACATTATAACACAAAATTCTGCTGTTTCTTAAAAATATTTCAAGTACGTACCTGACCTGGTTCTCCAAGAAGTGCATGTATCTGTATAGGAGGGCATAGGATAGGGACAGGATACCCACTGACTTCATTCGTGCACCTCTCTCAAGTTCACTTGCTACAGGCATATTGGCAAAGCAAGCTAGCGGCTAGCCCAAAGAAGTTCCCTTTCTGAAAATATCCATCAATGAAGGAGAGAGAAGAAAAGGGTACACGAGTAAGAAATTTAAGTGAATGGGCAACTAAAATAGCTGGTACCAAGTGAGACCAACCAACAAATCCTCCCGCTTCGGCCAACATAACGCTTACATCCTCCCGCTTGAAACCGCATTTGAACTAACATGCGTGCGGTGAGCTCCATTCCGATTGGCTGACGTCATCGTGCACTAGTAAAGCGCGAAAAAAGAAACTTTAAAAAGCTACCCCCCCTTCTAAATAAGTTGTACTGAAATCAGTACAGTGCGTATGCCTCCCGACGTCCCTGTCTGCATGTCCTGCCTGTGTTGGTCTGGAGTTTTTCCAGGTACACTTATTTCCACCCACCTTTCTAAACACATGAGGTAGGCTAATTGGTGACTAAATTCTCCCTAGGCATGTGTGTGTGTGTTGATATGGAAAAAAAAACACTAATAATCTACTTCTGTTCCCCACTTGCCTAGTAAACTCTATGGATTGTGGCAGATGTTCAAGGGGGTCAATACAGGAATCAGATGTGACTTGTGAGCATGGATGTCTGGATGTTTTTCAGCATGTAGGACTATATCCTCAGTTTCCAGCACGGGAAAGTCTGTACTGATCTCAGTTTGGGGTAATTGTAATATAACAAAGCCAACAGTGCTACAGTAACTCATTAAACATACTGCTGGATACATACATGAGGGAACCAGGAGATTTTTTAAATAGGTGAAAGGTATTATTTGGACAAGCATTTATTATCAGGCTGTTGTAAATATCACCACTTTGTATATGTCAGCTGTATATAGTTTTGGTATACAGTCTGTGGCATCGGTGTTGGAAAAGGACATAGGTAGACTTACATTTTAATTGCCTATTTACAATACAGTTATTTCATCTTTATAGAGAAGTATATATAGGGAAGATGGGAGTGGAATTGAGTGCTGCATTTGCACCAAAATATGCCAACTTATAATCCATTTTGCAGACAGTAGTTATATCTATCCCACTAGTTTTTATTTGTGACAGTAGACTGCAGTGGTGGTGCTGTGCTGTAACGTTGTCGCCTCATAGCAAGACGTTGTCCCGTTCGATTCACAGCTAGAGCGTCTTCTGTGTGGAGGCATACGTGAATGGGGTGTGCCTTCGTTGAAGGTTGTGCGTCAGGGCTGGTAACCCGGTACGTAAAAATCCACTACCAATCATTAGCGCACCGGAGTTCCACTGTGGCGACCCCTAACCGGGAAAAGCCGAAAAGACACAGACAGAGTGCACATATTTAATAATTTTTGAACATTTGAGGACTAATGATTCGGGCCTGTCATTTATTCCAGCATGGCTATATTTTCAAATGTGAAACTGACATATTTCGAATCATACAGTTAACAGTGTTGCAGCATATACACCTGCTGCTGCTGTGTCCTCCTCATCCTCCTCACCTCCTCTTTTCATTTTACTTCCACATAGTGAATTTTTAGGGGTAGGAAGGAAAATTGTTATTAGAAGGCTATATGAAAGTGAATGTGTTTCTGATAAATTGTTAGAGTGTGCAATGTGGAATTTTGAGTAATAGTTATATGTGGGTAATGTAACATAATATAGTGTTAAGAATGTCCAAGAAAGTGGGGGAGGCATTAATAAAAGAAAAAGAAAGTGGGGGGCATTCAGAAACATAATGCACCATGCAGTCCTGTTTCTAGTTGTTTTGCACAGTGCATTGTGAGAGAGGGATTGAAAGACAGCTGTAATACTAGAGTTGTATGAAGGCTGTGGCAAGGAGTGCTGTAGTGGTCTTACTGGATTTAACTGCATGCAAATGTTGCAGTCCAGGGACATGGGTAATGTAACTCAGCCATGTGCTCTGCCCTGGCACTGCACACCATGATGGAATAGAAAAGTAGAGTGATTCAAACATAAGCTCCGCCATGCTAATTCTTACAGAACAGTGGAGAATGAATGCAGTGGATTCATGTAGTGTGGTCATAGACCCATTACTCTCTGTGGCAGCAGTGGGCCTGTTAGCACAGCAGAAGGTAAGTAATACAAGAATGTGCATGTGTGTGTGTGTGTGTGTGTGTGTGTGTGTGTGTGTGTGTGTGTGTGTGTGTGTGTGACTGTCCTGGTGTCTGTGCCTGGATTACCCATCCTAAACCTAATGCTCTCACTGTAACTGTAACTTGGCTTAAACCCAGCATAAACTACTCTGGAGTTAAACCCCAAGGCTGTAATATTATCCGTAATGACTGCATTAAGAGGAGAGGTTGTGTTATTGCTTTAATATTTCCCATTACCTGCCACATTTCCCCTTATGACAAACCAACACCAAAATTCAGTTCAGCAGAGCTGCTTATTGCTTTCCTCAAAATAAACAATTATAAACAAATATATATTACTGTTCTTTATATCCCTCCTGGTGACAATAAAGCTATACTGGAAGGTAGCCTACACTGGATATCCTTAACATTTCCACAAGAAAAAATATTACTAGGTGATGTGAATGCCAGTTGGTTGGACATAAACTCTAACTCCCCTACATCTAGCATGAACTTAAATGGTTTGGCGTAACTATTTAATAGCCCACACATTATTGCATGACATCAAATTCCCTGTTAGACTGGATCCTAATATCAGGCCCTAGCAAATACTCCTTCATAGTTACAATGTCAGACACAGCTCAGGGATAATCTCCTAATCTGTATGACTAGACATCTCACACATCCAGTTAAACAGCATATTTATAAAACAGCAGGTAACCTTTCCAAGTTTAACCCATAAATGTTCATTACAGCACTATCGTGGATTAACTGGAACTTCTTAAAATTTATCCCCTTACATGATGCTGTAATTTAATTCAATACAACTTTCCTAAATATCCTGAATAGCCTTACACCTCCTAGAAGGAAGAAACTGAAAACAAATAATGCAATTTGGTTATCCAAAAAGATTAGAATGCTAATGCAGGATAGAAAAAAGCATGGAAAGAATTGCAAAAATATAAAACACCTCAATATCTTGAAAACTTTAGAATGCTTTGCAATCATACTAAAAAGCAAATAAATGAAGACAAAAAATTATACTATAATAACTCTCAGAACAATACTAAACAAAACCCTTAACAATTTTGGATATCCATGAAAGAAATCTTACATTCTGGCCAAAAATTCAACCCAAAACCCTCTCTCGATAGCTCACCACTTGAAACTACAGTACAGTTTAACTCGTTATTTTGTAGACAGTATAGGATTGCTAACCAAAGATTCCTCACCATCTAATTCCAACCCTGCCCAACAGCCACATATCACCACATCCACCTTCACCTTCAAACCTGTGCCCACATCCTATATAAAACTACTCTTAAACAAACTTAAACTGTCCTGTTCTTCAGCTGATGACCTTCCAAGCAAATACTTAAAAATAGTCGTCAACAGCATTGCTGATCCTGTCTCAATCCTTATAAACAGGACAGTCCAGAAACCCCACATTCCCTCTCCCTGGAAAAACATCACACATTAACCGTCTGCACAAAGGAGGAAATTCAGCAGACATTAATAACTTTAGACCTATAGCAATCTTATCTTCCCTTGTCAAAATATTAGAAAAATGTATTCAAAAACATTTGCTAGATTATCTCCTGCAGGAAGAACTCCTATCACCTACACAACATGGCTTCCATCCTTTCCATAGTACTGGAACTGCCCTTCTAGCCTATATAGATACTGTAAATAAAGCTAGAGATAATGGTAAACTAGTCTCTTCCTTTTTTCTAAACTTGTCTAAAACCTCCAACACAGTTTGTTACAACAAACTGCTACTTCAAATGTCCTCAATAGGTCTGTCTCGGCCCACCCTTCTGTGGTTCAAAAACTACCTGTCCAATAGGTATCAGTCAGTAAAATGGCACTCTACCGTTTTTCCTTAACTCCCAGCCACCACCAGTGTACCACAAGGCTCTATCCTTGGTCCCTTCCTCTTTAACATTTTCACCAACACCCTCTATACATCCACACAATTGGCCACTCTCAACTGCATATCTGACAACATGGTATACCTCCAAAAAATTACTCAGGAAGCTTTAACAGCCACAAAAAAACAAAACAAAATTAAAAGTCGTATCTCAATAATACAACCACTGAAGTCACTTTGCATAGCAAACTGTTAGGGGCAACAGTAGATGATGATCTCCCATTCGAACTGCATATACAAAATTGCATAAGAAAAACTCATCAAAAACTAGGGATGCTTTACAGAGCTGAAAACTTTCTCACTGACACAACTAAAACTACACTTGCCACTACTTATCTCCTCCCCAATATTCTTTATGGTGCTCCCATCCTTACTAAACTCCAGGCTTCACAAAAATGAAAACCTGAACAATGCTATAATAAAGTTGCTGAATTTGCAGCACATACCCCTTTCAGAATCCACCACTGTATAGCACTGAAAAGCCTAAATTAGTTAGAACTGCCACATCAACTAACATATTCACAGCTTCTTACCACCTATAAAATTATCCAGCATCCATCTACCTGTCAAGCACTAAAAAACATTCTACACAACTGTGTTCTCAGTCGGTCCAGTGACCAAAACCTCCTGTGTGTCTACAAACCTAGCAAATCTGCTAGGCATTTTCTGTACTCACACAAGGTCGCTAAGGCCTAGAGCTCCTTTCCTATCTCCATCAGGGCTGTACCCTCCCTCCCATCTTTGAAAAGCACTCTGAAAGACTTCTTAGCTAAAATGTGGTTCTGTTCTTGCTCAAAACCTGGATAAGCTATATAGGTAAATGTGAACAAATGCCTTTTCATTCCTTATACGTCCTTCCTCTCTTACTTCTATACTGCTTTCTAGGTCTCTTCCCTGACTTTCTAAGTATAGCATAAGCTTGTTTTCTCCCTCACTTCATATTGCAATTCCTGTTTGTATTAGGGTTAACTTACCTTTAATTTCTTTACAAATCGTCTTAGATTTCAATAAATATTAAACGATTATCCTATACCTTATATTGATTCTTAACCAATGTTTTTGTATTATGTCTAATTTGTTACAATTATTTAAACTGTAGATGCGTTTGTTTTATTTTTGAAGATTGTAAAATTATTGTTCTTAAAATGTTTTGTAATAATTTGCAGTTTTTCTCCCCAGGCCTGTGCTGAAAATGGTCTTCTTTCTACCCAGTCAGACTTTTCCCAATAATTAAATGTCAATCAGCCAATCAGTCAATAAATATGTGTATGTCAGAATGTGTGTATGTGTATGCTTCTGTGTGTGTGTGTGTGTGTGTGTGTGTGTGTGTGTGTGTGTTTGCACACACACGGGTGGTTGGATGTGTGTGTGTGTTTGTTTGTCTGTCTGTCTGAAGCCGCTTGTGCAGTGTCAGGGAGAACACTGTAAAGTGTAATCACGAAAGAATTATTCAGAGGCACACCAGTGAGCCACTAACATGTTTTTGCGTGTTTATATTACATTATCAACTGATGAAAAGAGCAAACGCTCTTTCATCAAACCAATAATGTCGAAAGTCCTAAACACTGAAGGCACAGAACAGCAAATTTTTTCCCAGGGAAAAAATTCACTGCTCCGCAAAAAAAAAAAAACTTAAAACACAAAACGAGTGAGGGGCTTTGCCCCCCCACACCCACCCAATGTGGGGGCCTGTGCCCCCCCCCACACACACCCTACTTAACTATACCAACTATGAAATCACACCATAGTGGAGGAAATGGCAAAGTCCCGAAGACTAGGCCGACTGTTTTTTTTTCCTTGAAAAAAAAACAATGTTCCGTGTCTTCACTGTTTAGGTCTTTCAACATTATTGGTTCGATGAAAGAGCATTCGCTCTTTTCATCAGCCAGTAATGTACTATAGACCTGTTTTCGCTCAATGTGACTCTTGAATGGCTCTGTATCACATGTTAATATCACAGTTAGTGCTACTAAAGCTCACCGGCAAAGCACTAGTAGCAAAAACTTATTTGAAAATCCTCTAGGAAAAAATATACTTTTTAGTTTTCTCATTTAGCTTTTTCATTCAATTTTACATACATTGAACTAGCCATGTACAAGGACCCAATAACTCAAGTACAAACAGTTTGGTCTTACTGAAGGGTTCCCAGTGGGAGTGGGTGTGCATCAAGGTTCAGCTCTGAGCCCACTGCTTTCATACTGGTGAACAATTACATTAGCAAACAGGTTGGAGGGGACAGATCAACAATTCTGCTGTATGCAGACTATGTGGCATTACAAGCAGACTCTGAGCAATGACTACAGCAAAGGGTAGGGGAATGGAATGCAAAACTGAAAGCACATGGAATGAAACTAAGTACAGATAAGACAGTGGTAATGGCAGCAAATGAGGGAAATCAGAAGACGCAGAACACTGAGATAGAAGGGAAAACAGTGGAACAGGTTAACAGCTTCAGGTGTTTGGGAGGGCTGGTTGAGGAGAAGGAAAGTCTGAATGAGGAGGCTAAAGCTAGAATCAGAGGGATTGCAGCCAACTGGCATAGAAGAATGTCAAAGAGGCTGAAAAAGTAAGGTATACAGAACAGTGGTGCAACCAGTATTACTGTATGATACAGAAACCTGGGCAGTAAAGGCAGAGCAGTTGAGGAAGCTAGAGGTGATGGAGATGAAGTGCCTGAGATGGGTGGTAGGGTGCATACTGTAGGACAGATGAAGAAATGAGGACATCAGAGCAAAAGCCAAAGTAGCTCCAATTGCAGAAAAGGTTAACAACCACAGATTACGATGGTTCAGGCATATGTGCAGGAAAGCAGAAGACAGTCTGGAGAAGAAAATTGTGAAAAACAAGAGGAAGGCAAGAAGAAACAAGGGCATGCAGTAAAGAGGTGGATGGATTGTGTGTGAACAGACCTGCAAGAGTCAGGCATGGGTGCTGAAGAAGGTCGGAGAGTGGCATTAATTAGGGAGAGTTGGTGAAAAGTGACACAACACCTTGACCTCATGTAGAAAATGGGAAAAAGGTGAGGGGTTGATGATGATGATGATTACATAAATCAGAGCAACCATGTTATTAGCAATTATGTTAGTTGTATAACAGCAAATGTAACATGTTGTCAGGTGCAATTACAGTTTAAATAAATGGTGGCTAGGTAAAACTGCAAAAATACAACACTAATGCTGGCACATCATTGTGATGTTCATTATAATTCACTTTACAGTTACATAGCATTTAAATGGACTGCACAATAGAATTCTGAATAAAGTTGTGTGTGGCTAGTTTGTGTTGATCCCACAAAACAATGCTGACAACACAAGAAGAGAGCTAATAAGGAAACTATGTTGATTTTAAAACATTGAACCCAAGTTGCACTAGCGTTGCAATAAGAATTAAAGTGGGGATACTTGGTGTGATTCCAAGTGCTGTTTCTTTACTATGGTCTTAAGGTAATTATGTATTCGATAATTGAATTAATTAATGTACTCCTGTTCTGATACTGTATAACCCCTGTGTAATTTTCAAGCAGCAAACACACAATGTTATGTAAAACAGCTGTCATTACTTTTACCGCTTACTTATTTAGTCAGAAAGCATCACTATACCAGTCAGTCATCTGTATTCTCATCTTTTTGTCCTGTAAGATTAGCTTAATTGCATTGCTTTTCTTTCACGGATATCACTTCACTTCTAGCTTTTCAAACTCTCAATTGTCTTTTATTTCTCTAAAAAGTGAATGTACATTTGCATCTATTAATTCAAAATTTGTATGACCTATGCTTTGATGTTTCTTGTTTCTACCTCCACATCTTTTTTATGTTCCTTCTACCTGTAGTTGTTTCCTTCTTTCACCCTCATCCTGTTTTCCAGAATGCTAAAATAAACATCACCTTTATCATATTGTATTATTTCACTTGATATTTTCTTATATTTTCACATACAAACAGTTTACCATTGTATGTGTTACTCAAAAGTTCCCATGGTTTCCTGTCATGCGTCTGAGGGCAAAAATTGTGACAGCCCAATATTTTGAAAAGCACTCCTTCAGTTGAATCTTTCTCAGGGGGCAGTAACCTCAGAGGTAGCATATTTAGAAGAATGGAGTGTGTTTGATTTCAAAGGGAGCAGTTTGTCTGCAAAAAGTAGCTTTTTAAATCTCTACTTTTAAAATTTTAGGCTATTGTAAATACAGTCCTAGTTATGTCAAAGGGATTCCAGGAATCTGATTTGAAGTGAAACTTATCCATCATTTTTTTTTTGCCACTTTTTTTAAAAACACTAAAGTGCCTGCATTAATAGCAACACTCTTGTGTATTTATATGTTTATTATTTTGATAGTTATAATGCAGTCAAAGCAGTACTCCACTTAGACTTGAATTCATTTCTATGCCTTATCCAAAACCTAAGATTCAGTTATTGTAAGTAAAATATTAACCAATACTGGGAAAAAAAGGATGGTAAAAATAAAATTATTGTAATCCATCCATCCATCCTCAACCCCTTTTTCCTATTTTACACATGGGGTTGGGGTGTCACTTCAAGAGTTACAATCATCTTGAGCCAAGAGTTACACTAGCTGGGTGGCTAGCCCTGCTGTGGTAGTTCATTCTTACCACTCACTCGCACACGCGCTCACACCTATGGCCAATTTAGAGGGTCCAATCCACCTCTTTGGAATGTTGGAGGAAACTGGAGCACCCAGAAGAAACACATGCGACTGTAAGGAAGGCATGCAAACTTCACACACAAGGCACCCCAGCCGAGAATTGAAGCGGAGAACTTCTTGCTGTGAGGTGGCAATGCTAACTGCTGCACTGTTATGTAGTCTTATAAATACTAAATGGTAATCTAATAACACACAGCATACATAAGTGACAAATGACAACACAGATTGGATGACATTTTATGATTTAATGTTTTCCACTGCTGATTTGCAAACATCTCAGACATTGTTATATTGGGCAGTCCCACATGGAATTTCAGGGAACAGTAATATAACAGCAATTCAACAGCAGAAACACACAAGGAAGTGTTTTAACAGAGAGCCAAGCACAGTTTCTGATGGTGTGGCAATATGCCTTAAAGTCTGAAATGTTTGTGGAATCCCTCATCTGCCATTAGATGTTACATATTAACCCGTACTGGTGATAAAAGTAAGATAAACATGAAATTATTATAGTGTTACATATTAACCGATCCTGGAAGGGAAGGTAAAAATTAAATTATTGTAATGTTACACATTAAATGATACTGGGGGAAAGGGAAGATAAAAATACAATTGGTGTAATGTGTATTAATTGATAATGGGAAAACAGGGAGCGTGTAAAACAATTAGGAAAATATATAGAGAAAATGCGGAATGCATAATGGGAACCTTGAAAGGAAAGGTGAAGAGGAAAGCTTTCTTAACAAGATGAGTCTAAAACATAATATGCTTTTTACATATTAAGTTACTGAAACTACAAAGGTTATACAGCCATTATAGTGAAAAGAAACCCATTTAACTATATTTCTTAATTGCTATAAATCGTGTCCTGGAAAATCAGCTAATGAATGCGCCTTTCACTGATGAAGCAGTAGCTCTTACTTGCCATGGTGGCATAGGTTGCCTAGACATTCCCATTCTAACAGTTATTAAAAAGTAAGATATTTAGCCTGTAACTAATATATTGTTGAGTACATTGTTTGTAATCATTATTGTTTCCTCCCACCACATCTTGTCCGTAACGCAAAATCACCA